>NW_026734414.1:0-300000 GCF_949786415.1 Peromyscus eremicus
CCATTGCATTGTACTTGCTGGGAAAAGACACGAGTGCAATTTGCTCTGTGTATGGTAAAGGAATCACAATAGTGACTTTCCTTACCAGAAAACAACTCTTGCTCATAGGTCCAGAAACTGCATGGGATTCAACTCCTTTTCTGACTGAAAAACAAACACAAGCTCGCATTACAAGAAACACACTGCTGGGCGGTGGTGGCGCACGCCTTTACTCCCAGCACTCGGGAGGCAGAACCAGGCGGATCTCTGTGAGTTCGAAGCCAGCCTGGGCAACCAAGTGAGTTCCAAAAAAGGCGCAAAGCTACACAGAGAAACCCTGTCTCGAAAAAACCAAAAAAAAAAAAAAGAAAAAACAAGAAACACACTCTGCTTTTGAGAAAAGAGCACTCTTCTCCTCAACTGTGTTTCCAATGGGGTCCGAACAGAGAGCTGGCTCAGAACAAAAGAACTGTGCTTCCTACACACACGGGCCATATCTAATTCAACTCTGCTTAGGAAACTGACAAGAACAGTAGATCCTCTTCAGTCCAATACACTGTACATGCTGGGAACAGACGCCAGTGCCATTTGCCCTGTGTATGACAATGGGAGCGCAATAGTGACTCTTCTTTACAGAAGAAAAACACTTGCTCATAGGACCAGAAACTGCATGGGATTCAACTCCGTTTCTGACTGGGAAACAAACACTAGCTCGCCTTACAAGAAACACACTCTGCTTTTGAGAAAAGAGCACTCTTCTACTCTACTGTGTTTCCATATGGTGCGAAAAGTGAGCTTGCTCAGAACAAAAGAACTGTGCTTCCTACACACACGGGCCATATCTAGTTCAACTCTGCTTAGGAAACAGACAAGAACAGTGGCTCCTCTTCAGTCCAATACACTGTACTTGCTGGGAACAGACGTGAGTGCTATTTGCACTGTGTATGGCAATGGGAACGCAATAGTGACTCTTCTTATCAGAAAACAACTCTTGCTGGTAGGACTAGAAACTGCATGGGATTCAACTCCATTTAGGACTGGGAAACAAACGCTAGCTCGCCTTACAAGAAACACACTCTACTTTTTAGAAAAGAGCACTCTTCTACTCTACTGGGTTTCCTATGGGGTCCGAACAGTGAGCTTGCTCAGAACAAAAGAACTGTGCTTCCTGCACACACGGGCCATATGTAGTTCAACTCTGCTTAGGAAACTGACAAGAACAGTAGCTCCTCTTCAGTCCATTGCATTGTACTTGCTGGGAACAGACACGAGTGCAATTTGCTCTGTGTATGGTATTGGGATCACAATAGTGACTTTCCTTACCAGAAAACAACTCTTGCTCGTAGGACCAGAAACTGCATGGGATTAAACAACGTTTCTGAGTGGAAAAGAAATGCTAGCTCGCCTTACAAGAAACACACTCTGCTTTTGAGAAAAGAGCACTCTTCTACTCAACTGTATTTCCTATGGGGTCCGAAAAGAGATCTGGCTCAGAACAAAAGAACTGTGCTTCCTACACACACGGCCATATCTTGTTCAACTCTGCTTAGGAAACTGACAAGAAAAGTAGCTCCTCTTCAGTCCAATACACTGTACTTGTTGGAAGCAGACACGAGTGCTATTTGAATTGTGCATGTCAATGGGAGCGCAACAGTGACTTACCTTACCAGAAAACAACTCTTGCACCTAGGACCAGAAACTGCATGTGATTCAACTCCATTTAGGACTTGTAAACAAACCCTAGCTCGCCTTACAAGAAACACACTCTGCTTTTGAGAAAAGAGCACTCTTCTACTCTACTGTGTTTCCATATGATCCGAACAGTGAGCTTGCTCAGAACAAAAGAACTGTGCTTCCTACACACACGGGCCATATCTAGTTCAACTCTGCTTAGGAAAATGACAAGAACAGTAGCTCCTGTTCAGTCCAATACACTGTATTTGCTGGGAACAGACGCAAGTGATATTTGCACTGTGTATGGTAATGGGATCACAGTAGTGACTCTTCTTAACAGAAAAAAACTCTTGCTCATAGGACCAGAAACTGCATGGGATTCAACTGCATTTCTGACTGGGAAACAAACACTAGCTCGCCTTACAAGAAACACACTCTGCTTTTGAGAAAAGAGCACTCTTCTACTCTACTGTGTTTCCATATGGTCCAAACAGTGAGCTTGCTCAGAATAGAAGAACTGTGCTTCCTACACACGGGCCATACCTAGTTCAACTCTGCTTTGGAAACTGACAAGAACAGTAGCTCCTCTTCAGTCCAATACACTGTACTTGCTGCGAACAGACGCCAGTACTATTTGCACTGTGTATGGCAATGGGTGCGCAATAGTGACACTTCTTACCAGAAAACAACTCTTGCTCATTGGAATAGAAAATGCAAGTGATTCAACTCCATTTAGGACTGGGAAACACACGCTAGCTCGCCTTACAAGAAACACACTCTGCTTATGAGAAAAGAGCACTCTTCTACTCTACTGTGTTACCTATAGGGCCAGAAGAGTGAGCTTGCTCAGAACAAAAGAACTGTGCTTCCTACACACAGGGCCATATCTAGTTCCATTCTGATTAGGAAACTGACAAGAACAGTAGATCCTCTTCAGTCCAATACACTATACATGCTGGTAACAGACGCCAGTGCTATTTGCACTATGTATGGCAAAGGGAGCGCAATAGTGACTTTCCTTACCAGAAAACAACTCTTGCTCCTAGGACGAGAAACTGCATATGATTCAACTCCATTTAGGACTTGGAAACAAACACTAGCTCGCCTTACAAGAAACACACTCTGCTTATGAGAAAAGAACACTTTTCTACTCTACTGTGTTACCTATAGGGCCAGAACAGTGAGCTTCCTCAGAACAAAAGAACTGTGCTTCCTGCACACACGGGCCATATCTAGTTCAACTCTGCTTAGGAAACTGACTAGAACAGTGGCTCCTCTTCAGTCCATTGCACTGTACTTGCTGGGAACAGACACGAGTGCTATTTGCTCTGTGTATGGTAATGGGATCGCAATAGTGACTTTCCTTACCAGAAAACAACTCTTGCTCGTAGGGCCAGAAACTGCATGGGATTAAACTCCTTTTCTGACAGGGAAACAAACACTAGCTCGCCTTACAAGAAACACACTCTGCTTTAGAGAAAAGAGCACTCTTCTACTCAACTGTGTTTTTATGGGGTCCGAACAGAGAGCTGTATCAGAACAAAAGAACTGTGCTTCCTACACACAAGGGCCATATCTAGTTCAACTCTGCTTAGGAAACTGACTAGAACAGTAGATCCTCTTCAGTCCAATACACTGTACATGCTGGGAACAGACGCCAGTGCTATTTGCCCTTTGTATGAAAATGGGAGCGCAATAGTTACTCTTCTTACCAGAAAACAATTCTTGCTCATAGGACCAGAAACTGCATGGGATTCAACTTGATTGAGGACTGGGAAAAAAACGCTAGTTCACCTTACAAGAAACACAATCTACTTTTGAGAAATGAGCACTCTTCTACTCTACTGTGTTTCCTATGGGGTCTGAACAGTGAGCTTGCTCAGAACAAAACAACTGTGCTTCCTACACACACGGGCCATATCTAGTACAACTCTCCTTAGGAAACTGACAAGAGAAGTAGCTCCTCTTCAGTCCAATACACTGTATTTGCTGGGAACAGACGCCAGTGCTATTTGCACTGTGTATGGCAATGGGAGCCCAATAATGACTCTCCTTTACCAAAAAACAACTCTTGCTTGTAGGAACAAAAACTGCATGTGATTCAACTCCATTTAGGACTGGGAAACAAACGCTAGCTCACCTTACAAGAAACACACCCTGCTTTTGAGAAAAGAGCACTCTTCTACTCTACTGTGTTTCCTATAGGGCCAGAAGAGTGAGCTTGCTCAGAACAAAACAACTGTGCTTCCTACACACACGGGCCATATCTAGTTCAACGCTGCTTAGGAAACTGACAAGAACAGTAGCTCCTCTTCAGTCCAATACACTGTCCTTGCTGGGAACCAACGCGAGTGCTATTTGCACTGTGTATGGCAATGGGAGCACAATAGTGACTCTTCTTACCAGAAACAAACTCTGGTTCATAGGACCAGAAACTGCATGTGATTAAAATCCATTTAGGACTAGGAAACAAAAGCTAGCTCACCTTACGAGAAACACACTCTACTTTTGAGAAAAGAGCAATCTTCTACTCTACTGTGTTTCCTATAGAGCCAGAACAGTGAGCTTGCTCAGAACAAAAGAACTGTGCTTCCTACACACACGGGCCATATCTAGTTCAACTCTGCTTAGGAAACTGACAAGAACAGTGGCTCCTCTTCAGTCAAATACACTGTACTTGCTGGGAACAGACGTGAGTGCTCTTTGCACTGTGTATGTCAATGGGAACGCAATAGTGAGTCTTCTTACCAGAAAACAAGTCTTGCTCATAGAACCAGAAACTGTATGAGATTCAACTCCATTTCAGACTGGAAAACAAACGCTAATTCTCCTTACAGGAAACACATTCTGCTTTTGAGAAAAGAGCACTCTTCTACTCTAATGTGTTTCCTATGGGGTCTGAACAGTTAGCTTGCTCAGAACAAAAGAACTGTGCTTCATACACACGGGCCATATCTAGTTCAACTCTGCTTAGGAAACTGACAAGAACAGTAGATCGTCTAAAGTCAAATACACTGTACATGCTGGAAACAGATGCCAGTGCTATTTGCATTGTGTATGACAATGGGAGCGCAATACTGACTCTTCTTACCAGAAAACAAGTCTTGCTCATAGGACCAGAAACTGCATGTGATTCAATTCCATTTAGGACTGGGAAATAAACGCTAGCTCGCCTTACAAGAAACACACTCTGCTTTTGAGAAAAGGGCACTCTTCTACTCTACTGTGTTTCCTATGGGGCCAGAACAGTGAGCTTGCTCAGAAGAAAACAACTGTGCTTCCTACACACACGGGCCATATCTAGTACAACTCTCCTTAGGAAACCGACAAGAGCAGTAGCTCCTCTTCAGTCCAATACACTGTACATGCTGGGAACAGACGCCAGTGATTTTTGCACTGTGTATGTCAATGGGAGCGCAATAGTGACTTTCCTTAACAGAAAACATCTCTTGCTTGTAGGACCAAAAACTGCATGTGATTCAACTCCATTTAGGTCTGGGAACCAAACGCTACCTCGCCTTACAAGAAATACACCCTGCTTTTGAGAAAAGAGCACTCTTCTACTCTACTGTGTTTCCATATGGTCCGAACAGTGAGCTTGCTCAGAACAAAAGAACTGTGCTTCCTACACACACGGGCCATATCTAGTTCAACTCTGCTTAGGAAACTGACAAGAGGAGTAACTCCTCTTCAGTCCAATACACTGTACTTGCTGGAAACAGACGCGAATGCTATTTGCACTATGTATGGCAATGGGAGCGCAATAGTGACTTTCCTTACCAGAAAACAACTCTTGCGCGTAGGACCAGAAACTGCATGTGATTCCACTCCATTTAGGACTGGGAAACAAACGCTAGCTCACCTTACAAGAAACACACTCTGCTTTTGAGAAAAGAGCACTCTTCTACTCTACTGGGTTTCCTAAGGGTCCGAACAGTGAGCTTGCTCAGAACAAAAGAACTGTGCTTCCTATACACACGGGAAATATCTAGTTCAACTCTGCTTAGGAAACTGACAAGAACAGTAGATCCTCTTCAGTCCATTGCATTGTACTTGCTGGGAACAGACACGAGTGCAGTTTGCTCTGTGTATGGTAATGGGATCGCAATAGTGACTTTTCTTACCAGAAAACAACTCTTGCTCATAGGACCAGAAACTGCATGGGATTCAACAACTTTTCTGACTGAAAAACAAAGACTAGCTTGCCTTACAAGAAACACACTCTGCTTTTGAGAAAAGAGCGCTCTTCTACTCAACTGTATTTCCTGTGGGGTCCGAACAGAGAGCTGGCTCAGAACAAAAGAACTGTGCTTTCTACACACACGGGCCATATCTAGTTCAACTCTGCTTAGGAAACTGACAAGAACAGTAGATCCTCTTCAGTCCAATACACTGTACATGCTGGGAACAGACGCCAGTGCCATTTGCCTTGTGTATGACAATGGGAGCGCATAGTGACTCTTCTTACCAGAAAACAACTCTTGGTCTTAGGACCAGAAACTGCATGGGATTCAACTCCATTTAGGACTTGGAAACAAACCCTAGCTCGCCTTACAAGAAACACACTCTGCTTATGAGAAAAGAGCACTCTTCTACTCTACTGTGTTTCCATAGGGTCCGAACAGTGAGCTTGCTCAGAACAAAAGAACTGTGCTTCCTACACACAGGGCCATATCTAGTTCCATTCTTCTTAGAAAACTGACAAGAACAGTAGATCCTCTTCAGTCCAATACACTGTACATGATGGGACTGACGCCAGTGCTATTTGCCCTGTGTATGACATTGGGAGCGCAATAGTGACTCTTATTTACAGAAAAAAACTCTTGCTCATAGGACCAGAAACTGCATGGGTTTCAACTCCATTTCTGACTGGGAAACAAACACTAGCTTGCCTTACAAGAAACACACTCTGCTTTTGAGGAAAGAGCACTCTTCTACCCTACTGTGTTTCCATATGGTGCGAAAAGTGAGCTTGCTCAGAACAAAAGAATTGTGCTTCCTACACACACGGGCCATATCTAGTTCAACTCTGCTTAGGAAACAGACAAGAACAGTGGCTCCTCTTCAGTCCAATACACTGTACTTGCTGGGAACAGACGTGAGTGCTATTTGCACTGTGTATGGCAATGGGAACGCAATAGTGACTCTTCTTATCAGAAAACAACTCTTGCTGGTAGGACTAGAAACTGCATGGGATTCAACTCCATTTAGGACTGGGAAACAAACGCTAGCTCGCCTTACAAGAAACACACTCTGCTTTTGAGAAAAGAGCACTCTTCTACTCTACTGGGTTTCCTATGGGGTCCGAACAGTGAGCTTGCTCAGAACAAAAGAACTGTGCTTCCTACACACACGGGCCATATCTAGTTCAACTCTGCTTAGGAAACTGACAAGAACAGTAGCTCCTCTTCAGTCCATTGCATTGTACTTGCTGGGAACAGACACGAGTGCAATTTGCTCTGTGTATGGTATTGGGATCACAATAGTGACTTTCCTTACCAGAAAACAACTCTTGCTCGTAGGACCAGAAACTGCATGGGATTAAACAACGTTTCTGAGTGGAAAAGAAATGCTAGCTCGCCTTACAAGAAACACACTCTGCTTTTGAGAAAAGAGCACTCTTTTACTCAACTGTATTTCCTATGGGGTCCGAACAGAGATCTGGCTCAGAACAAAAGAACTGTGCTTCCTACACACACGGGCCATATCTAGTTCAACTCTGCTTAGGAAACTGACAAGAAAAGTAGCTCCTCTTCAGTCCAATACACTGTACTTGTTGAAAGCAGACACGAGTGGTATTTGCACTGTGTATGTCAATGGGAGCGCAATAATGACTTTCCTTACCAGAAAACAACTCTTGCTCCTAGGACCAGAAACTGCATGTGATTCAACTCCATTTAGGACTTGGAAACAAACCCTAGCTCGCCTTACAAGAAACACACTCTGCTTTTGAAAAAAGAGCACTCTTCTACTCTACTGTGTTTCCATATGGTCCGAACAGTGAGCTTGCTCAGAACAAGAGAACTGTACTTCCTACACACGGGTCATACCTAGTTCAACTCTGCTTTGGAAACTGACAAGAACAGTAGCTCCTCTTCAGTCCAATACACTGTACTTGCTTCCAACAGACGCCAGTACTATTTGCACTGTGTATGACAATGGGAGCGCAATAGTGACACTTCTTATCAGAAAACAACTCTTGCTCATAGGAATAGAAACTGCATGGGATTCAACTCCATTTAGGACTGGGAAACAAACGCTAGCTCGCCTTTCAAGAAACACACTCTACTTTTGAGAAAAGAGCACTCTTCTACTCTACTGTGTTTCCTATAGGGCCGGAACAGTGAGCTTGCTCAGAACAAAAGAACTGTGCTTCCTACACACACGGGCCATATCTAGTTCAACTCTGCTTAGGAAACTGACAAGAACAGTGGCTCCTCCTCAGTCCAATACACTGTACTTGCGGGGAACAGACGTGAGTGCTATTTGCACTGTGTATGACAATGGGAGCTCAATAGTGACTCTTCTTACCAAAAAACAAGTCTTGCTCATAGGACCAGAAACTGCATGTGATTCAACTCCATTTAGGACTTGGAAACAAACGCTAGCTCACCTTACAAGAAACACACTCTGCTTTTGAGAAAAGAGCACATTTCCACTCTACTGTGTTTTCTATGGGGTCCAAACAGTGAGCTTGCTCAGAAAAAAAGAACTGTGCTTCCTACACACATGGGCCATATCTAGTTCAACTCTGCTTAGGAAACTGAAAAGAACAGTAGCTCCTCTTCAGTCCATTGCATTGTACTTGCTGGGAACAGACACGAGTGCAATTTGCTCTGTGTATGGTAATGGGATCGCAATAGTGACTTTCCTTACCAGAAAACAACTCTTGCTTGTAGGACCAGAAACTGCATGGGATTCAACAACTTTTCTGACTGAAAAACAAACACTAGCTTGCCTTACAAGAAACACACTCTGCTTTTGAGAAAAGAGCACTCTTCTCCTCAACTGTGTTTCCTATGGGGTCCGAACAGAGAGCTGGCTCAGAACAAAAGAACTGTGCTTCCTACACACACGGGCCATATCTAGTTCAACTCTGCTTAGGAAACTGACAAGAACAGTAGATCCTCTTCAGTCCAATACACTGTACATGCTGGGAACAGACGCCAGTGCCATTTGCCCTGTGTATGACAATGGGAGCGCATAGTGACTCTTCTTACCAGAAAACATCTCTTGCTCGTAGGACCAGAAACTGCATGGGATTCAACTCCACTTCGGACTGAGAAACAAACGCTAATTTGCCTTACAAGAAACACAATCTGCTTTTGAGAAAAGAGCACTCTTCTACTCTAATGGGTTTCCTATGGGGTCCGAACCGTGAGCTTGCTCAGAACAAAAGAACTGTGCTTCCTACACACACGGGCCATATCTAGTTCAACTCTGCTTAGGAAACTGACAAGAACAGTGGCTCCTCTTCAGTCCAATACACTGTACTTGCTGGGAACAGATGTGAGTGCTATTTGCACTGTGTATGGCAATGGGAACGCAATAGTGACTCTTCTTACCAGAAAACAACTCTTGCTCGTAGGACCAGAAACTGCATGGAATTCAACACCATTTAGGACTGGGAAACAAACGCTAGCTCGCCTTACAAGAAACACACTCTGCTTTTGAGAAAAGGGCACTCTCCTACTCTACTGTGTTTCCTATGTGGTCCGAACAGTGAGCTTGCTCAGAACAAAAGATCTGTGCTTCCTACACACACGGGCCATATCTAGTTCAACTCTGCTTAGGAAACTGACAAGAACAGTAGCTCCTCTTCAATCCAATACACTGTATTTGCTGGGAACAGACGCCAGTGCTATTTGCACTGTGTATGGCAATGGGAGCGCAATAGTGTCTTTCCTTACCAGAAAACAACTCTTGCTCATAGGACCAAAAACTGCATGTGACTCAACTTCATTTAGGACTGGGAAACAAACGCTAGCTCTCCTTACAAGAAACACAATCTGCTTTTGAGAAAAGAGCACTCTTCTACTCTACTGGGTTTCCTATGGGGTCCGAACAGTGAGCTTGCTCAGAACAAAAGAACTGTGCTTCCTACACACACGGCCATATCTAGTTCAACTCTGCTTAGGAAACTGACAAGAACAGTAGCTCCACTTCAGTCCATTGCATTGTACTTGCTGGGAAAAGACACGAGGGCAATTTGCTCTGTGTATGGTAAAGGAATCGCAATAGTGACTTTCCTTACCAGAAAACAACTCTTGCTCATAGGTCCAGAAACTGCATGGGATTCAACTCCTTTTCTGACTGAAAAACAAACACAAGCTCGCATTACAAGAAACACACTGCTGGGCGGTGGTGGCGCACGCCTTTACTCCCAGCACTCGGGAGGCAGAGCCAGGCGGATCTCTGTGAGTTCGAAGCCAGCCTGGGCAACCAAGTGAGTTCCAAAAAAGGCGCAAAGCTACACAGAGAAACCCTGTCTCGAAAAAACCAAAAAAAAAAAAAAAACAAGAAACACACTCTGCTTTTGAGAAAAGAGCACTCTTCTCCTCAACTGTGTTTCCAATGGGGTCCGAACAGAGAGCTGGCTCAGAACAAAAGAACTGTGCTTCCTACAAACACGGGCCATATCTAATTCAACTCTGCTTAGGAAACTGACAAGAACAGTAGATCCTCTTCAGTCCAATACACTGTACATGCTGGGAACAGACGCCAGTGCCATTTGCCCTGTGTATGACAATGGGAGCGCATAGTGACTCTTCTTACCAGAAAACATCTCTTGCTCGTAGGACCAGAAACTGCATGGGATTCAACTCCACTTCGGACTGAGAAACAAACGCTAATTTGCCTTACAAGAAACACAATCTGCTTTTGAGAAAAGAGCACTCTTCTACTCTAATGGGTTTCCTATGGGGTCCGAACCGTGAGCTTGCTCAGAACAAAAGAACTGTGCTTCCTACACACACGGGCCATATCTAGTTCAACTCTGCTTAGGAAACTGACAAGAACAGTGGCTCCTCTTCAGTCCAATACACTGTACTTGCTGGGAACAGATGTGAGTGCTATTTGCACTGTGTATGGCAATGGGAACGCAATAGTGACTCTTCTTACCAGAAAACAACTCTTGCTCGTAGGACCAGAAACTGCATGGGATTCAACACCATTTAGGACTGGGAAACAAACGCTAGCTCGCCTTACAAGAAACACACTCTGCTTTTGAGAAAAGGGCACTCTCCTACTCTACTGTGTTTCCTTTGTGGTCCGAACAGTGAGCTTGCTCAGAACAAAAGATCTGTGCTTCCTACACACACGGGCCATATCTAGTTCAACTCTGCTTAGGAAACTGACAAGAACAGTAGCTCCTCTTCAATCCAATACACTGTATTTGCTGGGAACAGACGCCAGTGCTATTTGCACTGTGTATGGCAATGGGAGCGCAATAGTGTCTTTCCTTACCAGAAAACAACTCTTGCTCCTAGGACCAAAAACTGCATGTGACTCAACTTCATTTAGGACTGGGAAACAAACGCTAGCTCTCCTTACAAGAAACACAATCTGCTTTTGAGAAAAGAGCACTCTTCTACTCTACTGGGTTTCCTATGGGGTCCGAACAGTGAGCTTGCTCAGAACAAAAGAACTGTGCTTCCTACACACACGGCCATATCTAGTTCAACTCTGCTTAGGAAACTGACAAGAACAGTAGCTCCACTTCAGTCCATTGCATTGTACTTGCTGGGAAAAGACACGAGGGGCAATATTTTGCTCTGTGTATGGTAAAGGAATCGCAATAGTGACTTTCCTTACCAGAAAACAACTCTTGCTCATAGGTCCAGAAACTGCATGGGATTCAACTCCTTTTCTGACTGAAAAACAAACACAAGCTCGCATTACAAGAAACACACTGCTGGGCGGTGGTGGCGCACGCCTTTACTCCCAGCACTCGGGAGGCAGAGCCAGGCGGATCTCTGTGAGTTCGAAGCCAGCCTGGGCAACCAAGTGAGTTCCAAAAAAGGCGCAAAGCTACACAGAGAAACCCTGTCTCGAAAAAACCAAAAAAAAAAAAAAAAAAAAAAAAACAAGAAACAAACTCTGCTTTTGAGAAAAGAGCACTCTTCTCCTCAACTGTGTTTCCAATGGGGTCCGAACAGAGAGCTGGCTCAGAACAAAAGAACTGTGCTTCCTACACACACGGGCCATATCTAGTTCAACTCTGCTTAGGAAACTGACAAGAACAGTAGCTCCTCTTCAGTCCAATACACTGTACATGCTGGGAACAGACATGAGTGCTATTTGCACTGTGTATGGCAGTGGGAAAGCAATAGTGACTCTTCTTACCAGGAAACAACTCTTGCTCGTAGGACCAGAAACTGCATGGGATTCAACTCCATTTAGGACTGGGAAACAAACGCTAGCTCACCTTACAAGATACACACTCTGCTTTTGAGAAAAGATCACTCTTCTTCTCTACTGTGTTTCCATATGGTCCAAACAGTGAGCTTGCTCAGAACAAAAGAACTGTGCTTCCTACACACACGGGCCATATCTAGTGCAACTCTGCTTAGGAAACTGACTAGAGCAGTAGCTCCTCTTCAGTCCAATACACTGTACTTGCTGGAAACAGACGCGAATGCTATTTGCACTATGTATGGCAATGGGAGCGCAATAGTGTCTTTCCTTACCAGAAAACAACTCTTGCTCGTAGGACCAAAAACTGCATATGACTCAACTTCATTTAGGACTGGGACACAAATGCTAGCTCACCTTACAAGAAACACACTCTGCTTTTGAGAAAAGAGCACTCTTCTACTCTACTGGGTTTCCTATGGGGTCCGAACAGTGAGCTTGCTCAGAACAAAAGAACTGTGCTTCCTACACACACGGCCATATCTTGTTCAACTCTGCTTAGGAAACTGACAAGAAAAGTAGCTCCTCTTCAGTCCAATACACTGTACTTGTTGGAAGCAGACACGAGTGCTATTTGAATTGTGTATGTCAATGGGAGCGCAATAGTGACTTTCCTTACCAGAAAACAACTCTTGCACCTAGGACCAGAAACTGCATGTGATTCAACTCCATTTAGGACTTGTAAACAAACCCTAGCTCGCCTTACAAGAAACACACTCTGCTTTTGAGAAAAGAGCACTCTTCTACTCTACTGTGTTTCCATATGGTCCGAACAGTGAGCTTGCTCAGAACAAAAGAACTGTGCTTCCTACACACACGGGCCATATCTAGTTCAACTCTGCTTAGGAAAATGACAAGAACAGTAGCTGCTGTTCAGTCAAATACACTGTATTTGCTGGGAACAGACGCAAGTGATATTTGCACTGTGTATGGTAATGGGATCACAGTAGTGACTCTTCTTAACAGAAAAAAAACTCTTGCTCATAGGACCAGAAACTGCATGGGATTCAACTGCATTTCTGACTGGGAAACAAACACTAGCTCGCCTTACAAGAAACACACTCTGCTTTTGAGAAAAGAGCACTCTTCTACTCTACTGTGTTTCCATATGGTCCGAACAGTGAGCTTGCTCAGAATAGAAGAACTGTGCTTCCTACACACGGGCCATACCTAGTTCAACTCTGCTTTGGAAACTGACAAGAACAGTAGCTTCTCTTCAGTCCAATACACTGTACTTGCTGCGAACAGACGCCAGTACTATTTGCACTGTGTATGGCAATGGGAGTGCAATAGTGACACTTCTTACCAGAAAACAACTCTTGCTCATTGGAATAGAAAATGCATGTGATTCAACTCCATTTAGGACTGGGAAACACACGCTAGCTCGCCTTACAAGAAACACACTCTGCTTATGAGAAAAGAGCACTCTTCTACTCTACTGTGTTACCTATAGGGCCAGAAGAGTGAGCTTGCTCAGAACAAAAGAACTGTGCTTCCTACACACAGGGCCATATCTAGTTCCATTCTGATTAGGAAACTGACAAGAACAGTAGATCCTCTTCAGTCCAATACACTATACATGCTGGTAACAGACGCCAGTGCTATTTGCACTATGTATGGCAAAGGGAGCGCAATAGTGACTTTCCTTACCCGAAAACAACTCTTGCTCCTAGGACGAGAAACTGCATATGATTCAACTCCATTTAGGACTTGGAAACAAACACTAGGTCGCCTTACAAGAAACACACTCTGCTTATGAGAAAAGAACACTTTTCTACTCTACTGTGTTACCTATAGGGCCAGAACAGTGAGCTTCCTCAGAACAAAAGAACTGTGCTTCCTGCACACACGGGCCATATCTAGTTCAACTCTGCTTAGGAAACTGACTAGAACAGTGGCTCCTCTTCAGTCCATTGCACTGTACTTGCTGGGAACAGACACGAGTGCTATTTGCTCTGTGTATGGTAATGGGATCGCAATAGTGACTTTCCTTACCAGAAAACAACTCTTGCTCGTAGGGCCAGAAACTGCATGGGATTAAACTCCTTTTCTGACAGGGAAACAAACACTAGCTCGCCTTACAAGAAACACACTCTGCTTTAGAGAAAAGAGCACTCTTCTACTCAACTGTGTTTTTATGGGGTCCGAACAGAGAGCTGTATCAGAACAAAAGAACTGTGCTTCCTACACACAAGGGCCATATCTAGTTCAACTCTGCTTAGGAAACTGACTAGAACAGTAGATCCTCTTCAGTCCAATACACTGTACATGCTGGGAACAGACGCCAGTGCTATTTGCCCTTTGTATGAAAATGGGAGCGCAATAGTTACTCTTCTTACCAGAAAACAATTCTTGCTCATAGGACCAGAAACTGCATGGGATTCAACTTGATTGAGGACTGGGAAAAAAACGCTAGTTCACCTTACAAGAAACACAATCTACTTTTGAGAAATGAGCACTCTTCTACTCTACTGTGTTTCCTATGGGGTCTGAACAGTGAGCTTGCTCAGAACAAAACAACTGTGCTTCCTACACACACGGGCCATATCTAGTTCAACTCTGCTTAGGAAACTGACAAGAGAAGTAGCTCCTCTTCAGTCCAATACACTGTATTTGCTGGGAACAGACGCCAGTGCTATTTGCACTGTGTATGGCAATGGGAGCCCAATAATGACTCTCCTTTACCAAAAAACAACTCTTGCTTGTAGGAACAAAAACTGCATGTGATTCAACTCCATTTAGGACTGGGAAACAAACGCTAGCTCACCTTACAAGAAACACACCCTGCTTTTGAGAAAAGAGCACTCTTCTACTCTACTGTGTTTCCTATAGGGCCAGAAGAGTGAGCTTGCTCAGAACAAAACAACTGTGCTTCCTACACACACGGGCCATATCTAGTTCAACGCTGCTTAGGAAACTGACAAGAACAGTAGCTCCTCTTCAGTCCAATACACTGTCCTTGCTGGGAACCAACGCGAGTGCTATTTGCACTGTGTATGGCAATGGGAGCACAATAGTGACTCTTCTTACCAGAAACAAACTCTGGTTCAGAGGACCAGAAACTGCATGTGATTAAAATCCATTTAGGACTAGGAAACAAAAGCTAGCTCACCTTACGAGAAACACACTCTACTTTTGAGAAAAGAGCAATCTTCTACTCTACTGTGTTTCCTATAGAGCCAGAACAGTGAGCTTGATCAGAACAAAAGAACTGTGCTTCCTACACACACGGGCCATATCTAGTTCAACTCTGCTTAGGAAACTGACAAGAACAGTGGCTCCTCTTCAGTCGAATACACTGTACTTGCTGGGAACAGACGTGAGTGCTCTTTGCACTGTGTATGTCAATGGGAACGCAATAGTGAGTCTTCTTACCAGAAAACAAGTCTTGCTCATAGGACCAGAAACTGTATGAGATTCAACTCCATTTCAGACTGGAAAACAAACGCTAATTCTCCTTACAGGAAACACATTCTGCTTTTGAGAAAAGAGCACTCTTCTACTCTAATGTGTTTCCTATGGGGTCTGAACAGTTAGCTTGCTCAGAACAAAAGAACTGTGCTTCATACACACGGGCCATATCTAGTTCAACTCTGCTTAGGAAACTGACAAGAACAGTAGATCGTCTAAAGTCAAATACACTGTACATGCTGGAAACAGATGCCAGTGCTATTTGCATTGTGTATGACAATGGGAGCGCAATACTGACTCTTCTTACCAGAAAACAAGTCTTGCTCATAGGACCAGAAACTGCATGTGATTCAATTCCATTTAGGACTGGGAAATAAACGCTAGCTCGCCTTACAAGAAACACACTCTGCTTTTGAGAAAAGGGCACTCTTCTACTCTACTGTGTTTCCTATGGGGTCTGAACAGTGAGCTTGCTCAGAAGAAAACAACTGTGCTTCCTACACACACGGGCCATATCTAGTACAACTCTCCTTAGGAAACCGACAAGAGCAGTAGCTCCTCTTCAGTCCAATACACTGTGCATGCTGGGAACAGACGCCAGTGATTTTTGCACTGTGTATGTCAATGGGAGCGCAATAGTGACTTACCTTAACAGAAAACATCTCTTGCTTGTAGGACCAAAAACTGCATGTGATTCAACTCCATTTAGGTCTGGGAACCAAACGCTACCTCGCCTTACAAGAAATACACCCTGCTTTTGAGAAAAGAGCACTCTTCTACTCTACTGTGTTTCCTATACGGCCAGAACAGTGAGCTGGCTCAGAACTAAAGAACTGTTCTTCCTACACACACGCCATATCTCGTTCAATTCTGCTTTGGAAACTGACAAGAACAGTAGATCCTCTTTAGTCCAATACACTGTACATGCTGGGAACAGACGCCAGTGCTATTTGCCCTGTGTGTGACCATGGGAGCGCAATAGTGACCCTTCTTACCAGAAAACAACTCTTGCTCGTAAGACATGATTCTGCATGTGATTCAACTGCATTTAGGACTGGAAAACAAACGCTAGCTCACCTTATAAGAAACACACTATGCTTTAGAGAAGAGAGCACACTTCTTCTCTACTGTGTTTCCTATAGGGCCAGAACAGTGAGCTTGCTCAGAACAAAAGAACTGTGCTTCCTACACACACAGGCCATATCTAGTTCAACTCTGCTTAGGAAACTGACAAGAACAATAGCTCCTCTTCAGTCCAATACACTGTACTTGCTGGGACCAGACGCGAGTGCTATTTGCACTGTGTATGGCAGTGGGATCACAATAGTGACTCTTCTTAACAGAAAACAACTCTTGCTCATAGGACCAGAAACTGCATGGTATTCAACTCCATTTAGGACTGGGAAACAAACGCTAGCTCGCCTTACAAGAAACACACTCTACTTTTGAGAAAAGATCAATCTTCTACTCTACTGTTTTTCCTATAAGGCCAGAACAATGAGCTTGCTCAGAACCAAAGAACTGTGCTTCCTACACACACGGGCCATATCTAGTTCAACTCTGCTTAGCAAACTGACAAGAACAGTAGCTCCTCTTCAGTCCAATACACTGTACTTGCTGGGAACAGACGTGAGTGCTATTTGCACTGTGTATGGCAATGGGAACGCAATAGTGAGTCTTCTTACCAGAAAACAAGTCTTGCTCATAGGACCAGAAACTGCATGAGATTCAACTCCATTTCAGACTGGAAAACAAACGCTAATTCGCCTTACAAGAAACACATTCTGCTTTTGAGAAAAGAGCACCCTTCTACTCTAATGTGTTTCCTATGGGGTCCAAACAGTTAGCTTGCTCAGAACAAAAGAACTGTGCTTCTTACACACACGGGCCATATCTAGTTCAACTCTGCTTAGGAAACTGACAAGAACAGTAGCTCCTCTTCAGTCCAATACACTGTACTTGTTGGAAGCAGACACGAGTGCTATTTGCACTGTGTATGTCAATGGGAGCACAATTGTGACTTTCCTTACCAGAAAACAACTCTTCCTCCTAGGACTAGAAACTGCATGTGATTCAACTCCATTTAGGACTTGGAAACAAACGCTAGCTCGCCTTACAAGAAACACACTCTGCTTTTGAGAAAAGAGCACTCTTCTACTCTACTGTGTTTCCATAGGGTCTGAACAGTGTGCTTGCTCAGAACAAAAGAACTGTGCTTCCTACACACACGGGCCATATCTAGTTCAACTCTGCTTAGAAAACTGACAAGAGCAGTAGCTCCTCTTCAGTCCAATACACTGTACTTGCTTGGAACAGACGCCAGTGCTATTTGCACTGTGTATGGCAATGGGAGCACAATACTGACTTTCCTTACCAGAAAACAACTCTTGCTCCTAGGACTAGAAACTGCATGTGATTCAACTCCATTTAGGACTTGGAAACAAACGCTAGCTCGCCTTACAAGAAACACACTCTGCTTTTGAGAAAAGAGCACTCTTCTACTCTACTGTGTTTCCATATGGTCTGAACAGTGAGCTTGCTCAGAATAGAAGAACTGTGCTTCCTACACACACGTGCCATATCTAGTTCAATTCTGCTTAGGAAACTGACAAGAACAGTAGCACCTGTTCAGTCCAATACACTGTATTTGCTGGGAACAGACGCGAGTGCTATTTGCACTGTGTATGGCAATGGAATCACAGTAGTGACTCTTCTTACCAGAAAACAACTGTGCTCGTAGGAATAGAAACTGCATGTGTTTCAACTCCATTTAGGACTGGGAAACAAATGCTAGCTCGCCTTACAAGATACATACTCTACTTTTGAGAAAAGAGCACTCTTCTTCTCTACTGTGTTTCCTATGGGGTCCAAACAGTTAGCTTGCTCAGAACAAAAGATCTGTGCTTCTTACACACACGGGCCATATCTAGTTCAACTCTGCTTAGGAAACTGACAAGAACAGTAGCTCCTCTTCAGTCCAATACACTGTACTTGTTGGAAGCAGACACGAGTGCTATTTGCACTGTGTATGTCAATGGGAGCACAATTGTGACTTTCCTTACCAGAAAACAACTCTTGCTCCTAGGACTAGAAACTGCATGTGATTCAACTCCATTTAGGACTTGGAAACAAACGCTAGCTCGCCTTACAAGAAACACACTCTGCTTTTGAGAAAAGAGCACTCTTCTACTCTACTGTGTTTCCATAGGGTCTGAACAGTGTGCTTGCTCAGAACAAAAGAACTGTGCTTCCTACACACACGGGCCATATCTAGTTCAACTCTGTTTAGAAAACTGACAAGAGCAGTAGCTCCTCTTCAGTCCAATACACTGTACTTGCTTGGAACAGACGCCAGTGCTCTTTGCACTGTGTATGGCAATGGGAGCACAATACTGACTTTCCTTACCAGAAATCAACTCTTGCTCCTAGGACTAGAAACTGCATGTGATTCAACTCCATTTAGGACTTGGAAACAAACGCTAGCTCGCCTTACAAGAAACACACTCTGCTTTTGAGAAAAGAGCACTCTTCTACTCTACTGTGTTTCCATATGGTCTGAACAGTGAGCTTGCTCAGAATAGAAGAACTGTGCTTCCTACACACACGTGCCATATCTAGTTCAATTCTGCTTAGGAAACTGACAAGAACAGTAGCTCCTGTTCAGTCCAATACACTGTATTTGCTGGGAACAGACGCGAGTGCTATTTGCACTGTGTATGGCAATGTAATCACAGTAGTGACTCTTCTTACCAGAAAACAACTGTGCTCGTAGGAATAGAAACTGCATGTGTTTCAACTCCATTTAGGACTGGGAAACAAATGCTAGCTCGCCTTACAAGATACACACTCTACTTTTGAGAAAAGAGCACTCTTCTTCTCTACTGTGTTTCCTATAGAGCCAGAACAGTGAGCTTGCTCAGAACAAAAGAACTGTGCTTCCTACACACACGGGCCATATCTAGTTCAACTCTGCTTAGGAAACTGACAGGAACAGTGGCTCCTCCTCAGTCCAATACACTGTACTTGCGGGGAACAGACTTAAGTGCTATTTGCACTGTGTATGGCAATGGGAATGCAATAGTGACTCTTCTTACAAGAAATAAACTCTTGCTCGTAGGACCAAAAACTGCATGGGATTCAACTCCATTTAGGACTGGGAAACAAACACTAGCTCGCCTTATAAGAAACACACTCTGCTTTTGAGAAAAGAGCACTCTTCTACTCTACTGTGTTTCCTATAGGGCCAGAACAGTGAGCTTGCTCAGAACAAAAGAACTGTGCTTCCTACACACACGGGCCATATCTAGTTCCAACTTGCTTAGTAAACTGACAAGAACAGTAGATCCTCTAAAGTCCAATACACTGTACATGCTGGAAACAGACGCCAGTGCTATTTGCCCTGTGTATGACAATGGGAGTGCAATAGTGACTCTTCTTACCAGAAAACATGTCTTGCTCATAGGACCAGAAACTGCATGTGATTCAACTCCATTTAGGACTGGGAAATAAACGCTAGCTCGCCTTACAAGAAACACACTCTGCTTTTGAGAAAAGGGCACTCTTCTACTCTACTGTGTTTCATATGGTGTCTGAACAGTGAGATTGCACAGAACAAAATAACTGTGCTTCCTACACACACGGGCCATATCTAATACAACTCTCCTTAGGAAACTGACAAGAGCAGTAGCTCCTCTTCAGTACAATACGCTGTATTTGCTGGGAACAGACGCCAGTGCTATTTGCACTGTGTATGGCAATGGGAGCGCAATAATGACTTTCCTTACCAGAAAACAACTCTTGCCTGTAGGACCAAAAACTGCATGTGATTCAACTCCATTTAGGACTGGGAAACAAACGCTAGCTCACCTTACAAGAAACACACCCTGCTTTTGAGAAAAGAGCACTCTTCTACTCTACTTTTATTTTCTATGGGTTCTGAACAGTGAGCTTGCTCAGAACAAAACAACTGTGCTTCCTACACACACGGGCCATATCTAGTTCAACTCTGCTTAGGAAACTGACAAGAACAGTAGCTCCTCTTCAGTCCAATACACTGTCCTTGCTGGGAACCAACGCGAGTGCTATTTGCACTGTGTATGGCAATGGGAGCACAATAGTGACTTTCCTTACCAGAAAATAACTCTTGCTCGTAGGACCAGAAACTGCATGGGATTCAACTCCATTTAGGCCTGGGAAACAAACGCTAGTTGGCCTTACAAGAAACACACCCTGCTTTTGAGAAAAGAGCACTCTTCTACTCTACTGTGTTTCCTATAGGGCCAGAACAGTGAGCTGGCTCAGAATTAAAGAACTGCGCTTCCTACACACACACCATATCTAGTTCAATTCTGCTTGGGAAACTGACAAGAACAGTAGATCCTATTTAGTCCAATACACTGTACATGCTGGGAACAGACGCCAGTGCTATTTGCCCCGTGTATGACAATGGGAACGCAATAGTGACTCTTCTTACCAGAAAACAATTCTTGCTCGTAGGACCAGATTCTGCATGGGATTCAACTTCATTTAGGACTGGAAAACAAACGCTAGCTCACCTTATAAAAAACACAATCTGCTTTTGAGAAAAGAGCACTCTTCTTCTCTACTGTGTTTCCAATAGGGCCAGAACAGTGAGCTTGCTCAGAACAAAAGAACTGTGCTTCCTACACACACGGGCCATATCTAGTTCAACTCTTCTTAGGAAACTGACAAGAACAATAGCTCTTGTTCAGTCCAATACACTGTACTTGCTGGGAACAGACGCGAGAGCTATTTGCACTGTGTATGGAAATGGGATCACAATAGTGACTCTTCTTACCAGAAAACAACTCTTGCTCGTAGGACCAGAAACTGCATGGGGTTCAACTCCATTTCTGACTGGGAAACAAACACTAGCTCACCTTACAAGAAACACACTACTTTTGAGAAAAGAGCACTCTTCTACTCTACTGTGTTTCCTATAGGGCCAGAACAGTTAGCTTGCTCAGAACAAAAGAACTGTGCTTCCTACACACGGTCCATATCTAGTTCAACTCTGCTTAGGAAACTGACAAGAATGGTGGCTCCTCTTCAGTCCAATACACTGTACTTGCTGGGAACAGACGTGAGTGCTATTTGCACTGTGTATGGCAATGGGAACGCAATAGTGAGTCTTCTTACCAGAAAACAAGTCTTGCTCATAGGACCAGAAACTGCATGAGATTCAACTCCATTTCAGACTGGAAAACAAACGCTAATTCGCCTTTCAAGAAACACATTCTGCTTTTGAGAAAAGAGCACTCTTCTACTCTAATGTGTTTCCTATGGGGTCTGAACAGTTAGCTTGCTCACAACAAAAGAACTGTGCTTCCTACACACACGGGCCATATCTAGTTCAACTCTGCTTTGGAAACTGACAAGAACAGTAGATCCTCTAAAGTCCAATAAACTGTAGATGCTGGGAACAGACGCCAGTGCTATTTGCCCTGTGTATGACAATGGGATCACAATAGTGATTCTTCTAACCAGAAAACAAGTCTTGCTCATAGTACCAGAAACTGCATGTGATTCAACTCCATTTAGGACTGGCAAACAAACGCTAGCTCACCTTACAAGAAACACATTCTGCTTTTGAGAAAAGAGCACTCTTCCACTCTACTGTGTTTCCTATGGGGTCCGAACAGTGAACTTGCTCAGAAAAAAAGAACTGTGCTTCCTACACACACGGGCCATATCTAGTTCAACTCTGCTTAGGAAACTGACAAGAACTGTAGCTCCTCTTCAGTCCAATACACTGTACTTGTTGGAAGCAGTCAGGAGTGCTATTTGCACTGTGTATGTCAATGGGAGCGCAATAGTGACTTTCCTTACCAGAAAACAACTCTTGCTCCTAGGACTAGAAACTGCATGTGATTCAACTCCATTTAGGACTTGGAAACAAGCGCTAGCTCGCCTTACAAGAAACACACTCTGCTTTTGAGAAAAGAGCACTCTTCTACTCTACTGTGTTTCCTTATTGTCCAAACAGTGAGCTTGCTCAGAACAAAAGAAATGTGCTTCCTACACACACGGGCCATATCTAGTTCAACTCTGCTTAGGAAACTGAGAAGAACAGTAGCTCCTGTTCTGTCCAATACACTGTACTTGCTGGGAACAGACGCGAGTGCTATTTGTACTGTGTATGGCAATGGGAGCACAATAGTGACTCTTCTTAACAGAAAAAAACTCTAGCTCGTAGGACCAGAAACTGCATGGGGTTCAACTCCATTTAGGACTGGGAAACAAACGCTAGCTCGCCTTACATGAAACACACACTACTTTTGAGAAAAGAGCAATCTTCTACTCTACTGTGTTTCCTATAGGCCCAGAACAGTGAGCTTGCTCAGAACAAAAGAACTGTGCTTCCTACACACACGGGCCATATCTAGTTCAACTCTGCTTAGAAAACTGACAAGAGCAGTAGCTCCTCTTCAGTCCAATACACTGTACTTGCTGCGAACAGATGTGAGTGCTATTTTCACTGTGTATCGCAATGGGAGCACAATAGTGAGACTTCTTACCAGAAAACAATTCTTGCTCGTAGGATCAGAAACTGCATGGGATTCAACTTCATTTCAAACTGGAAAACAAACGCTAATTCGCCTTACAAGAAACACATTCTGCTTTTGAGAAAAGAGCACTCTTCTACTCTAATGTGTTTCCTATGGGGTCTGAACAGTTAGCTTGCTCAGAAAAAAAGAACTGTGCTTCCTACACACACGGGCCATATCTAGGTCAACTCTGATTAGGAAACTGACAAGAACAGTAGCTCCTCTTTAGTCCAATACACTGTACTTGTTGGAAGCCGACACGAGTGCTATTTGCACTGTGTATGTCAATGGGAGCGCAATAGTGACTTTCCTTACCAGAAAACAACTCTTGCTCCTAGGACTAGAAACTGCATGTGATTCAACTCCTTTTAGGACTGGAAAACAAACGCTAGCTCGCCTTACAAAAACACACTCTGCTTTTGAAAAAAGAGTACTCTTCTACTCTACTGTGTTTCCATATGGTCCGAACAGTGAGCTTGCTCAGAACAAAAGAACTGTGCTTCCTACACACACGGGCCATAGCTAGTTCAACTCTGCTTAGGAAACTGACAAGAACAGTAGCTCCTGTTCAGTCCAATACACTGTACATGCTGGGAACAGATGCGAGTGCTATTTGCACTGTGTGTGGCAATGGGATCACAGTAGTGACGCTTCTGAACAGAAAAAAACTCTTGCTCGTAGGACCAGAAACTGCAAGGGATTCAACTGCATTTCTGACTGGGAAACAAACACTAGCTCGCCTTACAAGAAACACACTCTGCTTTTGAGAAAAGAGCACTCTTCTAGTCTACTGTGTTTCCATATGATCCGAACAGTAGGCTTGCTCAGAACAAAAGAACTGTGCTTCCTACACACGGGCCATATCTAGTTCAACTCTGCTTTGGAAACTGACAAGAACAGTAGATCCTCTGAAGTCCAATAAACTGTAGATGCTGGGAACAGACGCCAGTGCTATTTGCCCTGTGTATGACAATGGGACCACAATAGTGATTCTTCTTACCAGAAAACAAGTCTTGCTCATAGGATCAGAAACTGGATGTGATTCAACTCCATTTAGGACTGGCAAACAAACGCTAGCTCGCCTTACAAGAAACACACTCTGCCGGGCGGTGGTGGCGCACGCCTTTAATCCCAGCACTCGGGAGGCAGAGCCAGGCGGATCTCTGTGAGTTCGAGGCCAGCCTGGACTACCAAGTGAGTCTCAGGAAAGGCGCAAAGCTACACAGAGAAACCCTGTCTCGAAAAACCAAAAAAAAAAAAAAAAAAAAAGAAACACACTCTGCTTTTGAGAAAAGAGCACTCTTCTACTCTACTGTGTTTCCTATAGGCCCAGAACAGTGAGCTTGCTCAGAACAAAAGAACTGTGCTTCCTACACACACGGGCCATATCTAGTTCAACTCTGCTTAGGAAACTGACAGGAACAGTGGTTCATCTTCAGTCCAATACACTGTACTTGCTGGGAACAGACGTGAGTGCTATTTGCATTGTGTATGGCAATGGGAACGCAATAGTGAGTCTTCTTACCAGAAAACAAGTCTTGCTCATAGGTCCAGAAACTGCATGGGATTCAACTCCATTTCAGACTGGAAAACAATCGCTAATTCGCCTTACAGGAAACACATTCTGCTTTTGAGAAATGAGCACCCTTCTACTCTATTGTGTTTCCTATAGGCCCAGAACAGTGAGCTTGCTCAGAACAAAGGAACTGTGCTTCCTACACACACGGGCCATAACTAGTTCCATTCTGCTTAGGAAAATGACAAGAACAGTAGATCCTCTAAAGTCCAATAAACTGTACATGCTGGGAACAGACGCCAGTGCTATTTGCCCTGTGTATGACAAAGGGAGCGCAATAGTGACTCTTCTTACCAGAAAACAAGTCTTGCTCATAGGACCAGAAACTGCATGGGATTCAACTCCATTTAGGACTTGGAAACAAACGCTAGCTCACCTTACAAGAAACACACTCTGCTTTTGAGAAAAGAGCACTCCTCCACTCTACTGTGTTTCCTATGGGGTCCGAAAAGTGAGCTTGCTCAGAAAAAAAGAACTGTGCTTCCTACACACATGGGCCATATCTAGTTCAATTCTGCTTAGGAAACTGACAAGAACAGTAGCTCCTTTTCAGTCCAATACACTGTACTTGCTGCGAAGAGATGCCAGTGCTATTTTCACTGTGTATCGCAATGGGAGCACAATAGTGAGTCTTCTTACGAGAAAACAACTCTTGCTCGTAGGATCAGAAACTGCATGGGATTCAACTTCATTTAGGACTGGGAAACAAACACTAGCTCGCCTTATAAGAAACACACTCTGTTTTTGAGAAAAGAGAACTCATCTACTCTACTGGGTTTCCTATGGGGTCGGAACAGTGAGCTTTTTCAGAACAAAAGAACTGTGCTTCTTACACACATGGACCATATCTAGTTCAACTCTGCAGAGAAAACTGACAAGGGCAGTAGCTCCTCTTCAGTCCAATACACTGTACTTGTTGGGAACAGACGCCAGTGCTATTTGCACTGTGTATGGCAATGGGATGGCAATAGTGACTTTCCTTACCAGAAAACATCTATTGCTCGTAGGACCAAAAACTGCATGTGACTCAACTTCATTTAGGACTGGGAAACAAACGCTATCTCACCTTACAAGAAACACACTCTGCTTTTGAGAAAAGAGCACTCTTCTTCTCTACTGTGTTTCCTATAGGGCCAGTACAGTGAGCTTGCTCAGAACAAAAGAAATGTGCTTCCTACACACACGGGCCATATCTAGTTCAATACTGCTTAGGAAACTGACAAGAACAGTAGCTCCTGTTCTGTCCAATACACTGTACTTGCTGGGAACAGACGCGAGTGCTATTTGTACTGTGTACGGCAATGGGAGCACAATAGTGACTCTTCTTAACAGAAAAAAACTCTTGCTCGTAGGACCAGAAACTGCATGGGGTTCAACTCCATTTAGGACTGGGAAACAAACGCTAGCTCGCCTTACAAGAAACACACTCTACTTTTGAGAAAGGAGCAATTTTCTACTCTACTGTGTTTCCTATAGGGCCAGAACAGTGAGCTTGCTCAGAACAAAAGAACTGTGCTTCCTACACACACGGGCCATATCTAGTTCAACTCTGCTTAGGAAACTGACAAGAACAGTAGCTCCTGTTCTGTCCAATACACTGTACTTGCTGGGAACAGACGCGAGTGCTATTTGTACTGTGTACGGCAATGGGAGCACAATAGTGACTCTTCTTAACAGAAAAAAACTCTTGCTCGTAGGACCAGAAACTGCATGGGATTCAACTGCATTTCTGACTGGGAAACAAACACTAGCTCGCCTTACAAGAAACACACTCTGCTTTTGAGAAAAGAGCACTCTTCTACTCTACTGTGTTTCCATATGGTCTGAACAGTAGGCTTGCTCAGAACAAAAGAACTGTGCTTCCTATACACGGGCCATATCTAGTTCAACTCTGCTTTGGAAACTGACAAGAACAGTAGCTCGTCTTCAGTCCAATACACTATACTTGCTGCGAACAGACGCCAGTGATATTTGCACTGTGTATGGCAATGGGAGCGCAATAGTGACTCTCCTTACCAGAAACAACTGTGCTCGTAGGAATAGAAACTGCATGGGATTCAACTCCATTTAGTACTGGGAAACAAACGCTAGCTCGCCTTATAAGAAACACACTCAGCTTATGAGAAAAGAGCACTCTTCTACTCTACTGTGTTTTTTATAGGCACAGAACAGTGAGCTTGCTCAGAACAAAAGAACTGTGCTTCCTACACACACGGGCCATATCTAGTTCAACTCTGCTTTGGAAACTGACAAGAACAGTAGCTCGTCTTCAGTCCAATACACTGTACTTGCTGCGAACAGACGCCAGTGATATTTGCACTGTGTATGGCAATGGGAGCACAATAGTGACTCTCCTTACCAGAAACAACTGTGCTCGTAGGAATAGAAACTGCATGGGATTCAACTCCATTTAGGACTGGGAAACAAACGCTAGCTCGCCTTATAAGAAACACACTCAGCTTATGAGAAAAGAGCACTCTTCTACTCTACTGTGTTTTTTATAGGCACAGAACAGTGAGCTTGCTCAGAACAAAAGAACTGTGCTTCCTACACACACGGGCCATATCTAGTTCAATACTGCTTAGGAAACTGACAAGAACAGTAGATCCTCTAAAGTCCAATACACTGTACATGCTGGAAACAGACGCCAGTGCTATTTGCCCTGTGTATGACAATGGGAGCGCAATACTGACTCTTCTTACCAGAAAACAAGTCTTGCTCGTAGGACCAGATTCTGCATGGGATTCAACTGCATTTAGGACTGGGAAACAAACGCTAGCTCACCTTATAAGAAACACACTCTGCTTTTGAGAAAAGAGCACTCTTCTTCTCTACTGTGTTTCCTATAGGGCCAGAACAGTGAGCTTGCTCAGAACAAAAGAACTGTGCTTCCTACACACACGGGCCATATCTAGTTCAAATCTGCTTAGGAAACTGACAAGAACAGTGGCTCTTCTTCAGTCCAATACACTGTACTTGCTGGGAACAGACGTGAGTGCTATTTGCACTGTGTATGGCAATGGGAACGCAATAGTGAGTCTTCTTACCAGAAAACAAGTCTTGCTCATAGGACCAGAAACTGCATGAGATTCAACTCCATTTCAGACTGGAAAACAAATGCTAATTTGCCTTACAAGAAACACATTCTGCTTTTGAGAAAAGAGCACTCTTCTACTCTAATGTGTTTCCTATGGGGTCTGAACAGTTAGCTTGCTCAGAAAAAAAGAACTGTGCTTCCTACACACACGGGCCATATCTAGGTCAACTCTGATTAGGAAACTGACAAGAACAGTAGCTCCTCTTTAGTCCAATACACTGTACTTGTTGGAAGCCGACACGAGTGCTATTTGCACTGTGTATGTCAATGGGAGCGCAATAGTGACTTTCCTTACCAGAAAACAACTCTTGCTCCTAGGACTAGAAACTGCATGTGATTCAACTCCTTTTAGGACTGGAAAACAAACGCTAGCTCGCCTTACAAAAACACACTCTGCTTTTGAAAAAAGAGTACTCTTCTACTCTACTGTGTTTCCATATGGTCCGAACAGTGAGCTTGCTCAGAACAAAAGAACTGTGCTTCCTACACACACGGGCCATAGCTAGTTCAACTCTGCTTAGGAAACTGACAAGAACAGTAGCTCCTGTTCTGTCCAATACACTGTACTTGCTGGGAACAGACGCGAGTGCTATTTGTACTGTGTATGGCAATGGGAGCACAATAGTGACGCTTCTTTACAGAAGAAAAACACTTGCTCATAGGACCAGAAACTGCATGGGATTCAACTCCATTTCTGACTGGGAAACAAACACTAGCTCGCCTTACAAGAAACACACTCTGCTTTTGAGAAAAGAGCACTCTTCTACTCTACTGTGTTTCCATATGGTGTGAAAAGTGAGCTTGCTCAGAACAAAAGAACTGTGCTTCCTACACACACGGGCCATATCTAGTTCAAATCTGCTTAGGAAACAGACAAGAACAGTAGCTCCTCTTCAGTCCAATACACTGTACTTGCTGGGAACAGACGTGAGTGCTATTTGCACTGTGTATGGCAATGGGAACGCAATAGTGACTCTTCTTATCAGAAAACAACTCTTGCTGGTAGGACTAGAAATTGCATGGGATTCAACTCCATTTAGGACTGGGAAACAAACGCTAGCTCGCCTTACAAGAAACACACTCTACTTTTGAGAAAAGAGCACTCTTCTACTCTACTGGGTTTCCTATGGGGTCCGAACAGTGAGCTTGCTCAGAACAAAAGAACTGTGCTTCCTGCACACACGGGCCATATGTAGTTCAACTCTGCTTAGGAAACTGACAAGAACAGTAGCTCCTCTTCAGTCCATTGCATTGTACTTGCTGGGAACAGACACGAGTGCAATTTGCTCTGTGTATGGTATTGGGATCACAATAGTGACCTCCTTACCAGAAAACAACTCTTGCTCGTAGGACCAGAAACTGCATGGGATTAAACAACGTTTCTGAGTGGAAAAGAAATGCTAGCTCGCCTTACAAGAAACACACTCTGCTTTTGAGAAAAGAGCACTCTTCTACTCAACTGTATTTCCTATGGGGTCCGAACAGAGATCTGGCTCAGAACAAAAGAACTGTGCTTCCTACACACACGGCCATATCTTGTTCAACTCTGCTTAGGAAACTGACAAGAAAAGTAGCTCCTCTTCAGTCCAATACACTGTACTTGTTGGAAGCAGACACGAGTGCTATTTGAATTGTGCATGTCAATGGGAGCGCAATAGTGACTTTCCTTACCAGAAAACAACTCTTGCACCTAGGACCAGAAACTGCATGTGATTCAACTCCATTTAGGACTTGTAAACAAACCCTAGCTCGCCTTACAAGAAACACACTCTGCTTTTGAGAAAAGAGCACTCTTCTACTCTACTGTGTTTCCATATGATCCGAACAGTGAGCTTGCTCAGAACAAAAGAACTGTGCTTCCTACACACACGGGCCATATCTAGTTCAACTCTGCTTAGGAAAATGACAAGAACAGTAGCTCCTGTTCAGTCCAATACACTGTATTTGCTGGGAACAGACGCAAGTGATATTTGCACTGTGTATGGTAATGGGATCACAGTAGTGACTCTTCTTAACAGAAAAAAACTCTTGCTCATAGGACCAGAAACTGCATGGGATTCAACTGCATTTCAGACTGGGAAACAAACACTAGCTCGCCTTACAAGAAACACACTCTGCTTTTGAGAAAAGAGCACTCTTCTACTCTACTGTGTTTCCATATGGTCCGAACAGTGAGCTTGCTCAGAATAGAAGAACTGTGCTTCCTACACACGGGCCATACCTAGTTCAACTCTGCTTTGGAAACTGACAAGAACAGTAGCTCCTCTTCAGTCCAATACACTGTACTTGCTGCGAACAGACGCCAGTACTATTTGCACTGTGTATGGCAATGGGTGCGCAATAGTGACACTTCTTACCAGAAAACAACTCTTGCTCATAGGAATAGAAAATGCATGTGATTCAACTCCATTTAGGACTGGGAAACACACGCTAGCTCGCCTTACAAGAAACACACTCTGCTTATGAGAAAAGAGCACTCTTCTACTCTACTGTGTTACCTATAGGGCCAGAAGAGTGAGCTTGCTCAGAACAAAAGAACTGTGCTTCCTACACACAGGGCCATATCTAGTTCCATTCTGATTAGGAAACTGACAAGAACAGTAGATCCTCTTCAGTCCAATACACTATACATGCTGGTAACAGACGCCAGTGCTATTTGCCCTGTGTATGAAAATGGGAGCGCAATAGTGACTCTTCTTACCAGAAAACAACTCTTGCTCGTAGGAACAGAAACTGCATGTGATTCAACTCCATTTAGGACTGGGAAACAAACGCTAGCTCGCCTTACAAGAAACACACTCTGCTTTTGAGAAAAGAGCACTCTTCTACTCTACTGTGTTTTCTATAGGCCCAGAACAGTGAGCTTGCTCAGAACAAAAGAACTGTGCTTCCTACACACACGGGCCATATCTAGATCAATTCTGCTTAGGAAACTGACAAGAACATTAGCTCCTCTTCAGTCCAATACACTGTACTTGTTGGAAGAAGACACGAGTGCTATTTGCACTGTGTATGTCAATGGGAGCGCAATAGTGACTTTCCTTACCAGAAAACAACTCTTGCTCCTAGCACGAGAAACTGCACATGATTCAACTCCATTTAGGACTTGGAAACAAACACTAGCTCGCCTTACAAGAAACACACTCTGCTTATGAGTAAAGAACACTTTTCTACTCTACTGTGTTACCTATAGGGCCAGAACAGTGAGCTTCCTCAGAGCAAAAGAACTGTGCTTCCTGCACACACGGGCCATATCTAGTTCAACTCTGCTTAGGAAACTGACTAGAACAGTGGCTCCTCTTCAGTCCATTGCACTGTACTTGCTGGGAACAGACACGAGTGCTCTTTGCACTGTGTATGTCAATGGGAACGCAATAGTGAGTCTTCTTACCAGAAAACAAGTCTTGCTCATAGGACCAGAAACTGTATGAGATTCAACTCCATTTCAGACTGGAAAACAAACGCTAATTCTCCTTACAGGAAACACATTCTGCTTTTGAGAAAAAAGCACTCTTCTACTCTAATGTGTTTCCTATGGGGTCTGAACAGTTAGCTTGCTCAGAACAAAAGAACTGTGCTTCATACACACGGGCCATATCTAGTTCAACTCTGCTTGGGAAACTGACAAGAACAGTAGATCTTCTAAAGTCAAATACACTGTACATGCTGGAAACAGATGCCAGTGCTATTTGCATTGTGTATGACAATGGAAGCGCAATACTGACTCTTCTTACCAGAAAACAAGTCTTGCTCATAGGACCAGAAACTGCATGTGATTCAATTCCATTTAGGACTGGGAAATAAACGCTAGCTCGCCTTACAAGAAACACACTCTGCTTTTGAGAAAAGGGCACTCTTCTACTCTACTGTGTTTCCTATGGGGTCTGAACAGTGAGCTTGCTCAGAAGAAAACAACTGTGCTTCCTACACACACAGGCCATATCTAGTACAACTCTCCTTAGGAAACCGACAAGAGCAGTAGCTCCTCTTCAGTCCAATACACTGTACATGCTGGGAACAGACGCCAGTGATTTTTGCACTGTGTATGTCAATGGGAGCGCAATAGTGACTTTACTTAACAGAAAACATCTCTTGCTTGTAGGACCAAAAACTGCATGTGATTCAACTCCATTTAGGTCTGGGAACCAAACGCTACCTCGCCTTACAAGAAATACACCCTGCTTTTGAGAAAAGAGCACTCTTCTACTCTACTGTGTTTCCATATGGTCCGAACAGTGAGCTTGCTCAGAACAAAAGAACTGTGCTTCCTACACACACGAGCCATATCTAGTTCAACTCTGCTTAGGAAACTGACAAGAGGAGTAGCTCCTCTTCAGTCCAATACACTGTACTTGCTGGAAACAGACGCGAATGCTATTTGCACTATGTATGGCAATGGGAGCGCAATAGTGACTTTCCTTACCAGAAAACAACTCTTGCGCGTAGGACCAGAAACTGCATGTGATTCCACTCTATTTAGGACTGGGAAACAAACGCTAGCTCACCTTACAAGAAACACACTCTGCTTTTGAGAAAAGAGCACTCGTCTACTCTGCTGGGTTTCCTAAGGGTCCAAACAGTGAGCTTGCTCAGAACAAAAGAACTGTGCTTCCTATACACACGGGAAATATCTAGTTCAACTCTGCTTAGGAAACTGACAAGAACAGTAGATCCTCTTCAGTCCATTGCATTGTACTTGCTGGGAACAGACACGAGTGCAGTTTGCTCTGTGTATGGTAATGGGATCGCAATAGTGACTTTCCTTACCAGAAAACAACTCTTGCTCATAGGACCAGAAACTGCATGGGATTCAACAATTTTTCTGACTGAAAAACAAAGACTAGCTTGCCTTACAAGAAACACACTCTGCTTTTGAGAAAAGAGCGCTCTTCTACTCAACTGTATTTCCTGTGGGGTCCGAACAGAGAGCTGGCTCAGAACAAAAGAACTGTGCTTTCTACACACACGGGCCATATCTAGTTCAACTCTGCTTAGGAAACTGACAAGAACAGTAGATCCTCTTCAGTCCAATACACTGTACATGCTGGGAACAGACGCCAGTGCCATTTGCCTTGTGTATGACAATGGGAGCGCATAGTGACTCTTCTTACCAGAAAACAACTCTTGGTCTTAGGACCAGAAACTGCATGGGATTCAACTCCATTTAGGACTTGGAAACAAACCCTAGCTCGCCTTACAAGAAACACACTCTGCTTATGAGAAAAGAGCACTCTTCTACTCTACTGTGTTTCCATAGGGTCCGAACAGTGAGCTTGCTCAGAACAAAAGAACTGTGCTTCCTACACACAGGGCCATATCTAGTTCCATTCTTCTGAGAAAACTGACAAGAACAGTAGATCCTCTTCAGTCCAATACACTGTACATGATGGGACTGACGCCAGTGCTATTTGTCCTGTGTATGACATTGGGAGCGCAATAGTGACTCTTCTTATCAGAAAACAACTCTTGCTGGTAGGACTAGAAACTGCATGGGACTCAACTCCATTTAGGACTGGGAAACAAACGCTAGCTCGCCTTACAAGAAACACACTCTGCTTTTGAGAAAAGAGCACTCTTCTACTCTACTGGGTTTCCTATGGGGTCCGAACAGTGAGCTTGCTCAGAACAAAAGAACTGTGCTTCCTACACACACGGGCCATATCTAGTTCAACTCTGCTTAGGAAACTGACAAGAACAGTAGCTCCTCTTCAGTCCATTGCATTGTACTTGCTGGGAACAGACACGAGTGCAATTTGCTCTGTGTATGGTATTGGGATCACAATAGTGACTTTCCTTACCAGAAAACAACTCTTGCTCGTAGGACCAGAAACTGCATGGGATTAAACAACGTTTCTGAGTGGAAAAGAAATGCTAGCTCGCCTTACAAGAAACACACTCTGCTTTTGAGAAAAGAGCACTCTTCTACTCAACTGTATTTCCTATGGGGTCCGAACAGAGATCTGGCTCAGAACAAAAGAACTATGCTTCCTACACACACGGGCCATATCTAGTTCAACTCTGCTTAGGAAACTGACAAGAAAAGTAGCTCCTCTTCAGTCCAATACACTGTACTTGTTGAAAGCAGACACGAGAGCTATTTGCACTGTGTATGTCAATGGTAGCGCAATAATGACTTTCCTTACCAGAAAACAACTCTTGCTCCTAGGACCAGAAACTGCATGTGATTCAACTCCATTTAGGACTTGGAAACAAACCCTAGCTCGCCTTACAAGAAACACACTCTGCTTTTGAAAAAAGAGCACTCTTCTACTCTACTGTGTTTCCATATGGTCCGAACAGTGAGCTTGCTCAGAACAAGAGAACTGTACTTCCTACACACGGGTCATACCTAGTTCAACTCTGCTTTGGAAACTGACAAGAACAGTAGCTCCTCTTCAGTCCAATACACTGTACTTGCTTCCAACAGACGCCAGTACTATTTGCACTGTGTATGACAATGGGAGCGCAATAGTGACACTTCTTACCAGAAAACAACTCTTGCTCGTAGGAATAGAAACTGCATGTGATTCAACTCCATTTAGGACTGGGAAACAAACGCTAGCTCGTCTTTCAAGAAACACACTCTACTTTTGAGAAAAGAGCACTCTTCTACTCTACTGTGTTTCCTATAGGGCCGGAACAGTGAGCTTGCTCAGAACAAAAGAACTGTGCTTCCTACACACACGGGCCATATCTAGTTCAACTCTGCTTAGGAAACTGACAAGAACAGTGGCTCCTCCTCAGTCCAATACACTGTACTTGCGGGGAACAGACATGAGTGCTATTTGCACTGTGTATGACAATGGGAGCTCAATAGTGACTCTTCTTACCAAAAAACAAGTCTTGCTCATAGGACCAGAAACTGCATGTGATTCAACTCCATTTAGGACTTGGACACAAACGCTAGCTCACCTTACAAGAAACACACTCTGCTTTTGAGAAAAGAGCACATTTCCACTCTACTGTGTTTTCTATGGGGTCCAAACAGTGAGCTTGCTCAGAAAAAAAGAACTGTGCTTCCTACACACATGGGCCATATCTAGTTCAACTCTGCTTAGGAAACTGAAAAGAACAGTAGCTCCTCTTCAGTCCATTGCATTGTACTTGCTGGGAACAGACACGAGTGCAATTTGCTCTGTGTATGGTAATGGGATCGCAATAGTGACTTTCCTTACCAGAAAACAACTCTTGCTTGTAGGACCAGAAACTGCATGGGATTCAACAACTTTTCTGACTGAAAAACAAACACTAGCTTGCCTTACAAGAAACACACTCTGCTTTTGAGAAAAGAGCACTCTTCTCCTCAACTGTGTTTCCTATGGGGTCCGAACAGAGAGCTGGCTCAGAACAAAAGAACTGTGCTTCCTACACACACGGGCCATATCTAGTTCAACTCTGCTTAGGAAACTGACAAGAACAGTAGATCCTCTTCAGTCCAATACACTGTACATGCTGGGAACAGACGCCAGTGCCATTTGCCCTGTGTATGACAATGGGAGCGCATAGTGACTCTTCTTACCAGAAAACATCTCTTGCTCGTAGGACCAGAAACTGCATGGGATTCAACTCCACTTCGGACTGAGAAACAAACGCTAATTTGCCTTACAAGAAACACAATCTGCTTTTGAGAAAAGAGCACTCTTCTACTCTAATGGGTTTCCTATGGGGTCCGAACCGTGAGCTTGCTCAGAACAAAAGAACTGTGCTTCCTACACACACGGGCCATATCTAGTTCAACTCTGCTTAGGAAACTGACAAGAACAGTGGCTCCTCTTCAGTCCAATACACTGTACTTGCTGGGAACAGATGTGAGTGCTATTTGCACTGTGTATGGCAATGGGAACGCAATAGTGACTCTTCTTACCAGAAAACAACTCTTGCTCGTAGGACCAGAAACTGCATGGAATTCAACACCATTTAGGACTGGGAAACAAACGCTAGCTCGCCTTACAAGAAACACACTCTGCTTTTGAGAAAAGGGCACTCTCCTACTCTACTGTGTTTCCTATGTGGTCCGAACAGTGAGCTTGCTCAGAACAAAAGATCTGTGCTTCCTACACACACGGGCCATATCTAGTTCAACTCTGCTTAGGAAACTGACAAGAACAGTAGCTCCTCTTCAATCCAATACACTGTATTTGCTGGGAACAGACGCCAGTGCTATTTGCACTGTGTATGAAATGGGAGCGCAATAGTGTCTTTCCTTACCAGAAAACAACTCTTGCTCATAGGACCAAAAACTGCATGTGACTCAACTTCATTTAGGACTGGGAAACAAACGCTAGCTCTCCTTACAAGAAACACAATCTGCTTTTGAGAAAAGAGCACTCTTCTACTCTACTGGGTTTCCTATGGGGTCCGAACAGTGAGCTTGCTCAGAACAAAAGAACTGTGCTTCCTACACACACGGCCATATCTAGTTCAACTCTGCTTAGGAAACTGACAAGAACAGTAGCTCCACTTCAGTCCATTGCATTGTACTTGCTGGGAAAAGACACGAGGGCAATTTGCTCTGTGTATGGTAAAGGAATCGCAATAGTGACTTTCCTTACCAGAAAACAACTCTTGCTCATAGGTCCAGAAACTGCATGGGATTCAACTCCTTTTCTGACTGAAAAACAAACACAAGCTCGCATTACAAGAAACACACTGCTGGGCGGTGGTGGCGCACGCCTTTACTCCCAGCACTCGGGAGGCAGAGCCAGGCGGATCTCTGTGAGTTCGAAGCCAGCCTGGGCAACCAAGTGAGTTCCAAAAAAGGCGCAAAGCTACACAGAGAAACCCTGTCTCGAAAAAACCAAAAAAAAAAAAAAAAACAAGAAACACACTCTGCTTTTGAGAAAAGAGCACTCTTCTCCTCAACTGTGTTTCCAATGGGGTCCGAACAGAGAGCTGGCTCAGAACAAAAGAACTGTGCTTCCTACACACACGGGCCATATCTAATTCAACTCTGCTTAGGAAACTGACAAGAACAGTAGATCCTCTTCAGTCCAATACACTGTACATGCTGGGAACAGACGCCAGTGTCATTTGCCCTGTGTATGACAATGGGAGCGCAATAGTGACTCTTCTTTACAGAAAAAAAACACTTGCTCATAGGACCAGAAACTGCATGGGATTCAACTCCATTTCTGACTGGGAAACAAACACTAGCTCGCCTTACAAGAAACACACTCTGCTTTTGAGAAAAGAGCACTCTTCTACTCTACTGTGTTTCCATATGGTGCGAAAAGTGAGCTTGCTCAGAACAAAAGAACTGTGCTTCCTACACACACGGGCCATATCTAGTTCAACTCTGCTTAGGAAACTGACAAGAACAGTAGCTCCTCTTCAGTCCAATACACTGTACATGCTGGGAACAGACATGAGTGCTATTTGCACTGTGTATGGCAGTGGAAAAGCAATAGTGACTCTTCTTACCAGGAAACAACTCTTGCTCGTAGGACCAGAAACTGCATGGGATTCAACTCCATTTAGGACTGGGAAACAAACGCTAGCTCGCCTTACAAGAAACACACTCTACTTTTGAGAAAGGAGCAATTTTCTACTCTACTGTGTTTCCTATAGGGCCAGAACAGTGAGCTTGCTCAGAACAAAAGAACTGTGCTTCCTACACACACGGGCCATATCTAGTTCAACTCTGCTTAGGAAACTGACAAGAACAGTAGCTCCTGTTCTGTCCAATACACTGTACTTGTTGGAAGCAGACACGAGTGCTATTTGAATTGTGTATGTCAATGGGAGCGCAATAGTGACTTTCCTTACCAGAAAACAACTCTTGCACCTAGGACCAGAAACTGCATGTGATTCAACTCCATTTAGGACTTGTAAACAAACCCTAGCTCGCCTTACAAGAAACACACTCTGCTTTTGAGAAAAGAGCACTCTTCTACTCTACTGTGTTTCCATATGGTCCGAACAGTGAGCTTGCTCAGAACAAAAGAACTGTGCTTCCTACACACACGGGCCATATCTAGTTCAACTCTGCTTAGGAAAATGACAAGAACAGTAGCTGCTGTTCAGTCAAATACACTGTATTTGCTGGGAACAGACGCAAGTGATATTTGCACTGTGTATGGTAATGGGATCACAGTAGTGACTCTTCTTAACAGAAAAAAAACTCTTGCTCATAGGACCAGAAACTGCATGGGATTCAACTGCATTTCTGACTGGGAAACAAACACTAGCTCGCCTTACAAGAAACACACTCTGCTTTTGAGAAAAGAGCACTCTTCTACTCTACTGTGTTTCCATATGGTCCGAACAGTGAGCTTGCTCAGAATAGAAGAACTGTGCTTCCTACACACGGGCCATACCTAGTTCAACTCTGCTTTGGAAACTGACAAGAACAGTAGCTCCTCTTCAGTCCAATACACTGTACTTGCTGCGAACAGACGCCAGTACTATTTGCACTGTGTATGGCAATGGGAGCGCAATAGTGACACTTCTTACCAGAAAACAACTCTTGCTCATTGGAATAGAAAATGCATGTGATTCAACTCCATTTAGGACTGGGAAACACACGCTAGCTCGCCTTACAAGAAACACACTCTGCTTATGAGAAAAGAGCACTCTTCTACTCTACTGTGTTACCTATAGGGCCAGAAGAGTGAGCTTGCTCAGAACAAAAGAACTGTGCTTCCTACACACAGGGCCATATCTAGTTCCATTCTGATTAGGAAACTGACAAGAACAGTAGATCCTCTTCAGTCCAATACACTATACATGCTGGTAACAGACGCCAGTGCTATTTGCACTATGAATTGCAAAGGGAGCGCAATAGTGACTTTCCTTACCCGAAAACAACTCTTGCTCCTAGGACGAGAAACTGCATATGATTCAACTCCATTTAGGACTTGGAAACAAACACTAGCTCGCCTTACAAGAAACACACTCTGCTTATGAGAAAAGAACACTTTTCTACTCTACTGTGTTACCTATAGGGCCAGAACAGTGAGCTTCCTCAGAACAAAAGAACTGTGCTTCCTGCACACACGGGCCATATCTAGTTCAACTCTGCTTAGGAAACTGACTAGAACAGTGGCTCCTCTTCAGTCCATTGCACTGTACTTGCTGGGAACAGACACGAGTGCTATTTGCTCTGTGTATGGTAATGGGATCGCAATAGTGACTTTCCTTACCAGAAAACAACTCTTGCTCGTAGGGCCAGAAACTGCATGGGATTAAACTCCTTTTCTGACAGGGAAACAAACACTAGCTCGCCTTACAAGAAACACACTCTGCTTTAGAGAAAAGAGCACTCTTCTACTCAACTGTGTTTTTATGGGGTCCGAACAGAGATCTGGCTCAGAACAAAAGAACTGTGCTTCCTACACACAAGGGCCATATCTAGTTCAACTCTGCTTAGGAAACTGACTAGAACAGTAGATCCTCTTCAGTCCAATACACTGTACATGCTGGGAACAGACGCCAGTGCTATTTGCCCTTTGTATGAAAATGGGAGCGCAATAGTTACTCTTTTTACCAGAAAACAATTCTTGCTCATAGGACCAGAAACTGCATGGGATTCAACTTGATTGAGGACTGGGAAAAAAACGCTAGTTCACCTTACAAGAAACACAATCTACTTTTGAGAAATGAGCACTCTTCTACTCTACTGTGTTTCCTATGGGGTCTGAACAGTGAGCTTGCTCAGAACAAAACAACTGTGCTTCCTACACACACGGGCCATATCTAGTACAACTCTCCTTAGGAAACTGACAAGAGAAGTAGCTCCTCTTCAGTCCAATACACTGTATTTGCTGGGAACAGACGCCAGTGCTATTTGCACTGTGTATGGCAATGGGAGCCCAATAATGACTCTCCTTTACCAAAAAACAACTCTTGCTTGTAGGAACAAAAACTGCATGTGATTCAACTCCATTTAGGACTGGGAAACAAACGCTAGCTCACCTTACAAGAAACACACCCTGCTTTTGAGAAAAGAGCACTCTTCTACTCTACTGTGTTTCCTATAGGGCCAGAAGAGTGAGCTTGCTCAGAACAAAACAACTGTGCTTCCTACACACACGGGCCATATCTAGTTCAACGCTGCTTAGGAAACTGACAAGAACAGTAGCTCCTCTTCAGTCCAATACACTGTCCTTGCTGGGAACCAACGCGAGTGCTATTTGCACTGTGTATGGCAATGGGAGCACAATAGTGACTCTTCTTACCAGAAACAAACTCTGGTTCAGAGGACCAGAAACTGCATGTGATTAAAATCCATTTAGGACTAGGAAACAAAAGCTAGCTCACCTTATGAGAAACACACTCTACTTTTGAGAAAAGAGCAATCTTCTACTCTACTGTGTTTCCTATAGAGCCAGAACAGTGAGCTTGATCAGAACAAAAGAACTGTGCTTCCTACACACACGGGCCATATCTAGTTCAACTCTGCTTAGGAAACTGACAAGAACAGTGGCTCCTCTTCAGTCGAATACACTGTACTTGCTGGGAACAGACGTGAGTGCTCTTTGCACTGTGTATGTCAATGGGAACGCAATAGTGAGTCTTCTTACCAGAAAACAAGTCTGGCTCATAGGACCAGAAACTGTATGAGATTCAACTCCATTTCAGACTGGAAAACAAACGCTAATTCTCCTTACAGGAAACACATTCTGCTTTTGAGAAAAGAGCACTCTTCTACTCTAATGTGTTTCCTATGGGGTCTGAACAGTTAGCTTGCTCAGAACAAAAGAACTGTGCTTCATACACACGGGCCATATCTAGTTCAACTCTGCTTAGGAAACTGACAAGAACAGTAGATCGTCTAAAGTCAAATACACTGTACATGCTGGAAACAGATGCCAGTGCTATTTGCATTGTGTATGACAATGGGAGCGCAATACTGACTCTTCTTACCAGAAAACAAGTCTTGCTCATAGGACCAGAAACTGCATGTGATTCAATTCCATTTAGGACTGGGAAATAAACGCTAGCTCGCCTTACAAGAAACACACTCTGCTTTTGAGAAAAGGGCACTCTTCTACTCTACTGTGTTTCCTATGGGGTCTGAACAGTGAGCTTGCTCAGAAGAAAACAACAGTGCTTCCTACACACACGGGCCATATCTAGTACAACTCTCCTTAGGAAACCGACAAGAGCAGTAGCTCCTCTTCAGTCCAATACACTGTACATGCTGGGAACAGACGCCAGTGATTTTTGCACTGTGTATGTCAATGGGAGCGCAATAGTGACTTACCTTAACAGAAAACATCTCTTGCTTGTAGGACCAAAAACTGCATGTGATTCAACTCCATTTAGGTCTGGGAACCAAACGCTACCTCGCCTTACAAGAAATACACCCTGCTTTTGAGAAAAGAGCACTCTTCTACTCTACTGTGTTTCCTATACGGCCAGAACAGTGAGCTGGCTCAGAACTAAAGAACTGTTCTTCCTACACACACGCCATATCTCGTTCAATTCTGCTTTGGAAACTGACAAGAACAGTAGATCCTCTTTAGTCCAATACACTGTACATGCTGGGAACAGACGCCAGTGCTATTTGCCCTGTGTGTGACCATGGGAGCGCAATAGTGACCCTTCTTACCAGAAAACAACTCTTGCTCGTAAGACAAGATTCTGCATGTGATTCAACTGCATTTAGGACTGGAAAACAAACGCTAGCTCACCTTATAAGAAACACACTATGCTTTAGAGAAGAGAGCACACTTCTTCTCTACTGTGTTTCCTATAGGGCCAGAACAGTGAGCTTGCTCAGAACAAAAGAACTGTGCTTCCTACACACACGGGCCATATCTAGTTCAACTCTGCTTAGGAAACTGACAAGAACAGTAGCTCCTCTTCAGTCCAATACACTGTACTTGCTGGGACCAGACGCGAGTGCTATTTGCACTGTGTATGGCAATGGGATCACAATAGTGACTCTTCTTAACAGAAAACAACTCTTGCTCATAGGACCAGAAACTGCATGGTATTCAACTCCATTTAGGACTGGGAAACAAACGCTAGCTCGCCTTACAAGAGACACACTCTACTTTTGAGAAAAGAGCAATCTTCTACTCTACTGTTTTTCCTATAAGGCCAGAACAGTGAGCTTGCTCAGAACCAAAGAACTGTGCTTCCTACACACACGGGCCATATCTAGTTCAACTCTGCTTAGGAAACTGACAAGAACAGTAGCTCCTCTTCAGTCCAATACACTGTACTTGCTGGGAACAGACGCCAGTGCTATTTGCACTGTGTATGGCAATGGGAGCACAATACTGACTTTCCTTACCAGAAAACAACTCTTGCTCCTAGGACTAGAAACTGCATGTGATTCAACTCCATTTAGGACTTGGAAACAAACGCTAGCTCGCCTTACAAGAAACACACTCTGCTTTTGAGAAAAGAGCACTCTTCTACTCTACTGTGTTTCCATATGGTCTGAACAGTGAGCTTGCTCAGAATAGAAGAACTGTGCTTCCTACACACACGTGCCATATCTAGTTCAATTCTGCTTAGGAAACTGACAAGAACAGTAGCACCTGTTCAGTCCAATACACTGTATTTGCTGGGAACAGACGCGAGTGCTATTTGCACTGTGTATGGCAATGGAATCACAGTAGTGACTCTTCTTACCAGAAAACAACTGTGCTCGTAGGAATAGAAACTGCATGTGTTTCAACTCCATTTAGGACTGGGAAACAAATGCTAGCTCGCCTTACAAGAAACATACTCTACTTTTGAGAAAAGAGCACTCTTCTTCTCTACTGTGTTTCCTATGGGGTCCAAACAGTTAGCTTGCTCAGAACAAAAGATCTGTGCTTCTTACACACACGGGCCATATCTAGTTCAACTCTGCTTAGGAAACTGACAAGAACAGTAGCTCCTCTTCAGTCCAATACACTGTACTTGTTGGAAGCAGACACGAGTGCTATTTGCACTGTGTATGTCAATGGGAGCACAATTGTGACTTTCCTTACCAGAAAACAACTCTTGCTCCTAGGACTAGAAACTGCATGTGATTCAACTCCATTTAGGACTTGGAAACAAACGCTAGCTCGCCTTACAAGAAAAACACTCTGCTTTTGAGAAAAGAGCACTCTTCTACTCTACTGTGTTTCCATAGGGTCTGAACAGTGTGCTTGCTCAGAACAAAAGAACTGTGCTTCCTACACACACGGGCCATATCTAGTTCAACTCTGTTTAGAAAACTGACAAGAGCAGTAGCTCCTCTTCAGTCCAATACACTGTACTTGCTTGGAACAGACGCCAGTGCTATTTGCACTGTGTATGGCAATGGGAGCACAATACTGACTTTCCTTACCAGAAATCAACTCTTGCTCCTAGGACTAGAAACTGCATGTGATTCAACTCCATTTAGGACTTGGAAACAAACGCTAGCTCGCCTTACAAGAAACACACTTTGCTTTTGAGAAAAGAGCACTCTTCTACTCTACTGTGTTTCCATATGGTCTGAACAGTGAGCTTGCTCAGAATAGAAGAACTGTGCTTCCTACACACGTGCCATATCTAGTTCAATTCTGCTTAGGAAACTGACAAGAACAGTAGCTCCTGTTCAGTCCAATACACTGTATTTGCTGGGAACAGACGCGAGTGCTATTTGCACTGTGTATGGCAATGGAATCACAGTAGTGACTCTTCTTACCAGAAAACAACTGTGCTCGTAGGAATAGAAACTGCATGTGTTTCAACTCCATTTAGGACTGGGAAACAAATGCTAGCTCGCCTTACAAGATACACACTCTACTTTTGAGAAAAGAGCACTCTTCTTCTCTACTGTGTTTCCTATAGAGCCAGAACAGTGAGCTTGCTCAGAAAAAAGAACTGTGCTTCCTACACACACGGGCCATATCTAGTTCAACTCTGCTTAGGAAACTGACAGGAACAGTGGCTCCTCCTCAGTCCAATACACTGTACTTGCGGGGAACAGACTTAAGTGCTATTTGCACTGTGTATGGCAATGGGAATGCAATAGTGACTCTTCTTACAAGAAATAAACTCTTGCTCGTAGGACCAAAAACTGCATGGGATTCAACTCCATTTAGGACTGGGAAACAAACACTAGCTCGCCTTATAAGAAACACACTCTGCTTTTGAGAAAAGAGCACTCTTCTACTCTACTGTGTTTCCTATAGGGCCAGAACAGTGAGCTTGCTCAGAACAAAAGAACTGTGCTTCCTACACACATGGGCCATATCTAGTTCCAACTTGCTTAGTAAACTGACAAGAACAGTAGATCCTCTAAAGTCCAATACACTGTACATGCTGGAAACAGACGCCAGTGCTATTTGCCCTGTGTATGACAATGGGAGTGCAATAGTGACTCTTCTTACCAGAAAACAAGTCTTGCTCATAGGACCAGAAACTGCATGTGATTCAACTCCATTTAGGACTGGGAAATAAACGCTAGCTCGCCTTACAAGAAACAAACTCTGCTTTTGAGAAAAGGGCACTCTTCTACTCTACTGTGTTTCATATGGTGTCTGAACAGTGAGATTGCACAGAACAAAATAACTGTGCTTCCTACACACACGGGCCATATCTAATACAACTCTCCTTAGGAAACTGACAAGAGCAGTAGCTCCTCTTCAGTACAATACGCTGTATTTGCTGGGAACAGACGCCAGTGCTATTTGCACTGTGTATGGCAATGGGAGCGCAATAATGACTTTCCTTACCAGAAAACAACTCTTGCCTGTAGGACCAAAAACTGCATGTGATTCAACTCCATTTAGGACTGGGAAACAAACGCTAGCTCACCTTACAAGAAACACACCCTGCTTTTGAGAAAAGAGCACTCTTCTACTCTACTTTTATTTTCTATGGGTTCTGAACAGTGAGCTTGCTCAGAACAAAACAACTGTGTTTCCTACACACACGGGCCATATCTAGTTCAACTCTGCTTAGGAAACTGACAAGAACAGTAGCTCCTCTTCAGTCCAATACACTGTCCTTGCTGGGAACCAACGCGAGTGCTATTTGCACTGTGTATGGCAATGGGAGCACAATAGTGACTTTCCTTACCAGAAAATAACTCTTGCTCGTAGGACCAGAAACTGCATGGGATTCAACTCCATTTAGGCCTGGGAAACAAACGCTAGTTGGCCTTACAAGAAACACACCCTGCTTTTGAGAAAAGAGCACTCTTCTACTCTACTGTGTTTCCTATAGGGCCAGAACAGTGAGCTGGCTCAGAATTAAAGAACTGCGCTTCCTACACACACACCATATCTAGTTCAATTCTGCTTGGGAAACTGACAAGAACAGTAGATCCTCTTTAGTCCAATACACTGTACATGCTGGGAACAGACGCCAGTGCTATTTGCCCCGTGTATGACAATGGGAACGCAATAGTGTCTCTTCTTACCAGAAAACAATTCTTGCTCGTAGGACCAGATTCTGCATGGGATTCAACTTCATTTAGGACTGGAAAACAAACGCTAGCTCACCTTATAAAAAACACAATCTGCTTTTGAGAAAAGAGCACTCTTCTTCTCTACTGTGTTTCCAATAGGGCCAGAACAGTGAGCTTGCTCAGAACAAAAGAACTGTGCTTCCTACACACACGGGCCATATCTAGTTCAACTCTTCTTAGGAAACTGACAAGAACAGTAGCTCTTGTTCAGTCCAATACACTGTACTTGCTGGGAACAGACGCGAGAGCTATTTGCACTGTGTATGGAAATGGGATCACAATAGTGACTCTTCTTACCAGAAAACAACTCTTGCTCGTAGGACCAGAAACTGCATGGGGTTCAACTCCATTTCTGACTGGGAAACAAACACTAGCTCACCTTACAAGAAACACACTCTACTTTTGAGAAAAGAGCACTCTTCTACTCTACTGTGTTTCCTATAGGGCCAGAACAGTTAGCTTGCTCAGAACAAAAGAACTGTGCTTCCTACACACGGTCCATATCTAGTTCAACTCTGCTTAGGAAACTGACAAGAATAGTGGCTCCTTTTCAGTCCAATACACTGTACTTGCTGGGAACAGACGTGAGTGCTATTTGCACTGTGTATGGCAATGGGAACGCAATAGTGAGTCTTCTTACCAGAAAACAAGTCTTGCTCATAGGACCAGAAACTGCATGAGATTCAACTCCATTTCAGACTGGAAAACAAACGCTAATTCGCCTTTCAAGAAACACATTCTGCTTTTGAGAAAAGAGCACTCTTCTACTCTAATGTGTTTCCTATGGGGTCTGAACAGTTAGCTTGCTCACAACAAAAGAACTGTGCTTCCTACACACACGGGCCATATCTAGTTCAACTCTGCTTTGGAAACTGACAAGAACAGTAGATCCTCTAAAGTCCAATAAACTGTAGATGCTGGGAACAGACGCCAGTGCTATTTGCCCTGTGTATGACAATGGGATCACAATAGTGATTCTTCTAACCAGAAAACAAGTCTTGCTCATAGGACCAGAAACTGCATGTGATTCAACTCCATTTAGGACTGGCAAACAAACGCTAGCTCACCTTACAAGAAACACATTCTGCTTTTGAGAAAAGAGCACTCTTCCACTCTACTGTGTTTCCTATGGGGTCTGAACAGTGAACTTGCTCAGAAAAAAAGAACTGTGCTTCCTACACACACGGGCCATATCTAGTTCAACTCTGCTTAGGAAACTGACAAGAACTGTAGCTCCTCTTCAGTCCAATACACTGTACTTGTTGGAAGCAGTCAGGAGTGCTATTTGCACTGTGTATGTCAATGGGAGCGCAATAGTGACTTTCCTTACCAGAAAACAACTCTTGCTCCTAGGACTAGAAACTGCATGTGATTCAACTCCATTTAGGACTTGGAAACAAACGCTAGTTCGCCTTACAAGAAACACACTCTGCTTTTGAGAAAAGAGCACTCTTCTACTCTACTGTGTTTCCTCATTGTCCAAACAGTGAGCTTGCTCAGAACAAAAGAAATGTGCTTCCTACACACACGGGCCATATCTAGTTCAACTCTGCTTAGGAAACTGACAAGAACAGTAGCTCCTGTTCTGTCCAATACACTGTACTTGCTGGGAACAGACGCGAGTGCTATTTGTACTGTGTATGGCAATGGGAGCACAATAGTGACTCTTCTTAACAGAAAAAAACTCTAGCTCGTAGGACCAGAAACTGCATGGGGTTCAACTCCATTTAGGACTGGGAAACAAACGCTAGCTCGCCTTACAAGAAACACACACTACTTTTGAGAAAAGAGCAATCTTCTACTCTACTGTGTTTCCTATAGGCACAGAACAGTGAGCTTGCTCAGAACAAAAGAACTGTGCTTCCTACACACAAGGGCCATATCTAGTTCAACTCTGCTTAAAAAACTGACAAGAGCAGTAGCTCCTCTTCAGTCCAATACACTGTACTTGCTGCGAACAGATGTGAGTGCTATTTTCACTGTGTATCGCAATGGGAGCACAATAGTGAGACTTCTTACCAGAAAACAACTCTTGCTCGTAGGATCAGAAACTGCATGGGATTCAACTTCATTTCAAACTGGAAAACAAACGCTAATTCGCCTTACAAGAAACACATTCTGCTTTTGAGAAAAGAGCACTCTTCTACTCTAATGTGTTTCCTATGGGGTCTGAACAGTTAGCTTGCTCAGAAAAAAAGAACTGTGCTTCCTACACACACGGGCCATATCTAGGTCAACTCTGCTTAGGAAACTAACAAGAACAGTAGCTCCTCTTTAGTCCAATACACTGTACTTGTTGGAAGCCGACACGAGTGCTATTTGCACTGTGTATGTCAATGGGAGCGCAATAGTGACTTTCCTTACCAGAAAACAACTCTTGCTCCTAGGACTAGAAACTGCATGTGATTCAACTCCTTTTAGGACTGGAAAACAAACGCTAGCTCGCCTTACAAAAACACACTCTGCTTTTGAAAAAAGAGTACTCTTCTACTCTACTGTGTTTCCATATGGTCCGAACAGTGAGCTTGCTCAGAACAAAAGAACTGTGCTTCCTACACACACGGGCCATAGCTAGTTCAACTCTGCTTAGGAAACTGACAAGAACAGTAGCTCCTGTTCAGTCCAATACACTGTACATGCTGGGAACAGACGCGAGTGCTATTTGCACTGTGTGTGGCAATGGGATCACAGTAGTGACGCTTCTGAACAGAAAAAAACTCTTGCTCGTAGGACCAGAAACTGCAAGGGATTCAACTGCATTTCTGACTGGGAAACAAACACTAGCTCGCCTTACAAGAAACACACTCTGCTTTTGAGAAAAGAGCACTCTTCTAGTCTACTGTGTTTCCATATGATCCGAACAGTAGGCTTGCTCAGAACAAAAGAACTGTGCTTCCTACACACGGGCCATATCTAGTTCAACTCTGCTTTGGAAACTGACAAGAACAGTAGATCCTCTGAAGTCCAATAAACTGTAGATGCTGGGAACAGACGCCAGTGCTATTTGCCCTGTGTATGACAATGGGACCACAATAGTGATTCTTCTTACCAGAAAACAAGTCTTGCTCATAGGATCAGAAACTGGATGTGATTCAACTCCATTTAGGACTGGGAAACAAACGCTAGCTCGCCTTACAAGAAACACACTCTGCCGGGCGGTGGTGGCGCACGCCTTTAATCCCAGCACTCGGGAGGCAGAGCCAGGCGGATCTCTGTGAGTTCGAGGCCAGCCTGGACTACCAAGTGAGTCTCAGGAAAGGCACAAAGCTACACAGAGAAACCCTGTCTCGAAAAACCAAAAAAAAAAAAAAAAAAAAAAAAAAGAAACACACTCTGCTTTTGAGAAAAGAGCACTCTTCTACTCTACTGTGTTTCCTATAGGCCCAGAACAGTGAGCTTGCTCAGAACAAAAGAACTGTGCTTCCTACACACACGGGCCATATCTAGTTCAACTCTGCTTAGGAAACTGACAGGAACAGTGGTTCATCTTCAGTCCAATACACTGTACTTGCTGGGAACAGACGTGAGTGCTATTTGCATTGTGTATGGCAATGGGAACGCAATAGTGAGTCTTCTTACCAGAAAACAACTCTTGCTCATAGGACCAGAAACTGCATGGGATTCAACTCCATTTCAGACTGGAAAACAATCGCTAATTCGCCTTACAGGAAACACATTCTGCTTTTGAGAAATGAGCACCCTTCTACTCTATTGTGTTTCCTATAGGCCCAGAACAGCAAGCTTGCTCAGAACAAAGGAACTGTGCTTCCTACACACACGGGCCATAACTAGTTCCATTCTGCTTAGGAAACTGACAAGAACAGTAGATCCTCTAAAGTCCAATAAACTGTACATGCTGGGAACAGACGCCAGTGCTATTTGCCCTGTGTATGACAAAGGGAGCGCAATAGTGACTCTTCTTACCAGAAAACAAGTCTTGCTCATAGGACCAGAAACTGCATGGGATTCAACTCCATTTAGGACTTGGAAACAAACGCTAGCTCACCTTCCAAGAAACACACTCTGCTTTTGAGAAAAGAGCACTCCTCCACACTACTGTGTTTCCTACGGGGTCCGAAAAGTGAGCTTGCTCAGAAAAAAAGAACTGTGCTTCCTACACACATGGGCCATATCTAGTTCAATTCTGCTTAGGAAACTGACAAGAACAGTAGCTCCTTTTCAGTCCAATACACTGTACTTGCTGCGAAGAGATGCCAGTGCTATTTTCACTGTGTATCGCAATGGGAGCACAATAGTGAGTCTTCTTACGAGAAAACAACTCTTGCTCGTAGGATCAAAAACTGCATGGGATTCAACTTCATTTAGGACTGGGAAACAAACACTAGCTCGCCTTATAAGAAACACACTCTGTTTTTGAGAAAAGAGAACTCATCTACTCTACTGGGTTTCCTATGGGGTCGGAACAGTGAGCTTTTTCAGAACAAAAGAACTGTGCTTCTTACACACATGGGCCATATCTAGTTCAACTCTGCAGAGAAAACTGACAAGGGCAGTAGCTCCTCTTCAGTCCAATACACTGTACTTGTTGGGAACAGACGCCAGTGCTATTTGCACTGTGTATGGCAATGGGATGGCAATAGTGACTTTCCTTACCAGAAAACATCTATTGCTCGTAGGACCAAAAACTGCATGTGACTCAACTTCATTTAGGACTGGGAAACAAACGCTATCTCACCTTACAAGAAACCCACTCTGCTTTTGAGAAAACAGCACTCTTCTTCTCTACTGTGTTTCCTATAGGGCCAGTACAGTGAGCTTGCTCAGAACAAAAGAAATGTGCTTCCTACACACACGGGCCATATCTAGTTCAATACTGCTTAGGAAACTGACAAGAACAGTAGCTCCTGTTCTGTCCAATACACTGTACTTGCTGGGAACAGACGCGAGTGCTATTTGTACTGTGTACGGCAATGGGAGCCCAATAGTGACTCTTCTTAACAGAAAAAAACTCTTGCTCGTAGGACCAGAAACTGCATGGGGTTCAACTCCATTTAGGACTGGGAAACAAACACTAGCTCGCCTTACAAGAAACACACTCTACTTTTGAGAAAGGAGCAATTTTCTACTCTACTGTGTTTCCTATAGGGCCAGAACAGTGAGCTTGCTCAGAACAAAAGAACTGTGCTTCCTACACACACGGGCCATATCTAGTTCAACTCTGCTTAGGAAACTGACAAGAACAGTAGCTCCTCTTCAGTCCAATACACTGTACTTGCTGGGAACAGACGCGAGTGATATTTGCACTGTGTATGGCAATGGGATCACAGTAGTGACTCTTCTAAACAGAAAAAAACTCTTGCTCGTAGGACCAGAAACTGCATGGGATTCAACTGCATTTCTGACTGGGAAACAAACACTAGCTCGCCTTACAAGAAACACACTCTGCTTTTGAGAAAAGAGCACTCTTCTACTCTACTGTGTTTCCATATGGTCTGAACAGTAGGCTTGCTCAGAACAAAAGAACTGTGCTTCCTATACACGGGCCATATCTAGTTCAACTCTGCTTTGGAAACTGACAAGAACAGTAGCTCGTCTTCAGTCCAATACACTGTACTTGCTGCGAACAGACGCCAGTGATATTTGCACTGTGTATGGCAATGGGAGCGCAATAGTGACTCTCCTTACCAGAAACAACTGTGCTCGTAGGAATAGAAACTGCATGGGATTCAACTCCATTTAGGACTGGGAAACAAACGCTAGCTCGCCTTATAAGAAACACACTCAGCTTATGAGAAAAGAGCACTCTTCTACTCTACTGTGTTTTTTATAGGCACAGAACAGTGAGCTTGCTCAGAACAAAAGAACTGTGCTTCCTACACACACGGGCCATATCTAGTTCAACTCTGCTTTGGAAACTGACAAGAACAGTAGCTCGTCTTCAGTCCAATACACTGTACTTGCTGCGAACAGACGCCAGTGATATTTGCACTGTGTATGGCAATGGGAGCGCAATAGTGACTCTCCTTACCAGAAACAACTGTGCTCGTAGGAATAGAAACTGCATGGGATTCAACTCCATTTAGGACTGGGAAACAAACGCTAGCTCGCCTTATAAGAAACACACTCAGCTTATGAGAAAAGAGCACTCTTCTACTCTACTGTGTTTTTTATAGGCACAGAACAGTGAGCTTGCTCAGAACAAAAGAACTGTGCTTCCTACACACACGGGCCATATCTAGTTCCATTCTGCTTAGGAAACTGACAAGAACAGTAGATCCTCTAAAGTCCAATACACTGTACATGCTGGAAACAGACGCCAGTGCTATTTGCCCTGTGTATGACAATGGGAGCGCAATAGTGACTCTTCTTACCAGAAAACAAGTCTTGCTCGTAGGACCAGATTCTGCATGGGATTCAACTGCATTTCTGACTGGGAAACAAACGCTAGCTCACCTTATAAGAAACACACTCTGCTTTTGAGAAAAGAGCACTCTTCTTCTCTACTGTGTTTCCTATAGGGCCAGAACAGTGAGCTTGCTCAGAACAAAAGAACTGTGCTTCCTACACACACGGGCCATATCTAGTTCAAATCTGCTTAGGAAACTGACAAGAACAGTGGCTCTTCTTCAGTCCAATACACTGTACTTGCTGGGAACAGACGTGAGTGCTATTTGCACTGTGTATGGCAATGGGAACGCAATAGTGAGTCTTCTTACCAGAAAACAAGTCTTGCTCATAGGACCAGAAACTGCATGAGATTCAACTCCATTTCAGACTGGAAAACAAATGCTAATTTGCCTTACAAGAAACACATTCTGCTTTTGAGAAAAGAGCACTCTTCTACTCTAATGTGTTTCCTATGGGGTCTGAACAGTTAGCTTGCTCAGAAAAAAAGAACTGTGCTTCCTACACACACGGGCCATATCTAGGTCAACTCTGATTAGGAAACTGACAAGAACAGTAGCTCCTCTTTAGTCCAATACACTGTACTTGTTGGAAGCCGACACGAGTGCTATTTGCACTGTGTATGTCAATGGGAGCGCAATAGTGACTTTCCTTACCAGAAAACAACTCTTGCTCCTAGGACTAGAAACTGCATGTGATTCAACTCCTTTTAGGACTGGAAAACAAACGCTAGCTCGCCTTACAAAAACACACTCTGCTTTTGAAAAAAGAGTACTCTTCTACTCTACTGTTTTTCCATATGTTCCGAACAGTGAGCTTGCTCAGAACAAAAGAACTGTGCTTCCTACACACACGGGCCATAGCTAGTTCAACTCTGCTTAGGAAACTGACAAGAAGAGTAGCTCCTGTTCAGTCCAATACACTGTACATGCTGGGAACAGACGCGAGTGCTATTTGCACTGTGTGTGGCAATGGGATCACAGTAGTGACGCTTCTGAACAGAAAAAAACTCTTGCTCGTAGGACCAGAAACTGCAAGGGATTCAACTGCATTTCTGACTGGGAAACAAACACTAGCTCGCCTTACAAGAAACACACTCTGCTTTTGAGAAAAGAGCACTCTTCTAGTCTACTGTGTTTCCATATGATCCGAACAGTAGGCTTGCTCAGAACAAAAGAACTGTGCTTCCTACACACGGGCCATATCTAGTTCAACTTTGCTTTGGAAACTTACAAGAACAGTAGATCCTCTGAAGTCCAATAAACTGTAGATGCTGGGAACAGACGCCAGTGCTATTTGCCCTGTGTATGACAATGGACCACAATAGTGATTCTTCTTACCAGAAAACAAGTCTTGCTCATAGGACCAGAAACTGGATGTGATTCAACTCCATTTAGGACTGGGAAACAAACGCTAGCTCGCCTTACAAGAAACACACTCTGCTTTTGAGAAAAGAGCACTCTTCTACTCTACTCTGTTTCCTATAGGCCCAGAACAGTGAGCTTGCTCAGAACAAAAGAACTGTGCTTCCTACACACACGGGCCATATCTAGTTCAACTCTGCTTAGGAAACTGACAGGAACAGTGGTTCATCTTCAGTCCAATACACTGTACTTGCTGGGAACAGACGTGAGTGCTATTTGCATTGTGTATGGCAATGGGAACGCAATAGTGAGTCTTCTTACCAGAAAACAACTCTTGCTCATAGGACCAGAAACTGCATGGGATTCAACTCCATTTCAGACTGGAAAACAAACGCTAATTCGCCTTACAGGAAACACATTCTGCTTTTGAGAAATGAGCACCCTTCTACTCTAATGTGTTTCCTATAGGCCCAGAACAGTGAGCTTGCTCAGAACAAAGGAACTGTGCTTCCTACACACACGGGCCATAACTAGTTCCATTCTGCTTAGGAAACTGACAAGAACAGTAGATCCTCTAAAGTCCAATAAACTGTACATGCTGGGAACAGACGCCAGTGCTATTTGCCCTGTGTATGACAATGGGAGCGCAATAGTGACACTTCTTACCAGAAAACAAGTCTTGCTCATAGGACCAGAAACTGCATGGGATTCAACTCCATTTAGGACTTGGAAACAAACGCTAGCTCACCTTACAAGAAACACACTCTACTTTTGAGAAAAGAGCACTCCTCCACTCTACTGTGTTTCCTATGGGGTCCGAAAAGTGAGCTTGCTCAGAAAAAAAGAACTGTGCTTCCTACACACATGGGCCATATCTAGTTCAATTCTGCTTAGGAAACTGACAAGAACAGTAGCTCCTTTTCAGTCCAATACACTGTACTTGCTGCGAAGAGATGCCAGTGCTATTTTCACTGTGTATCGCAATGGGAGCACAATAGTGAGTCTTCTTACGAGAAAACAACTCTTGCTCGTAGGATCAGAAACTGCATGGGATTCAACTTCATTTAGGACTGGGAAACAAACACTAGCTCGCCTTATAAGAAACACACTCTGTTTTTGAGAAAAGAGAACTCATCTACTCTACTGGGTTTCCTATGGGGTCGGAACAGTGAGCTTTTTCAGAACAAAAGAACTGTGCTTCTTACACACACGGGCCATATCTAGTTCAACTCTGCAGAGAAAACTGACAAGGGCAGTAGCTCCTCTTCAGTCCAATACACTGTACTTGTTGGGAACAGACGCCAGTGCTATTTGCACTGTGTATGGCAATGGGATGGCAATAGTGACTTTCCTTACCAGAAAACATCTATTGCTCGTAGGACCAAAAACTGCATGTGACTCAACTTCATTTAGGACTGGGAAACAAACGCTATCTCACCTTACAAGAAACACACTCTGCTTTTGAGAAAACAGCACTCTTCTTCTCTACTGTGTTTCCTATAGGGCCAGTACAGTGAGCTTGCTCAGAAGAAAAGAAATGTGCTTCCTACACACACGGGCCATATCTAGTTCAATACTGCTTAGGAAACTGACAAGAACAGTAGCTCCTGTTCTGTCCAATACACTGTACTTGCTGGGAACAGACGCGAGTGCTATTTGTACTGTGTATGGCAATGGGAGCCCAATAGTGACTCTTCTTAACAGAAAAAAACTCTTGCTCGTAGGACCAGAAACTGCATGGGGTTCAACTCCATTTAGGACTGGGAAACAAACGCTAGCTCGCCTTACAAGAAACACACTCTACTTTTGAGAAAGGAGCAATTTTCTACTCTACTGTGTTTCCTATAGGGCCAGAACAGTGAGCTTGCTCAGAACAAAAGAACTGTGCTTCCTACACACACGGGCCATATCTAGTTCAACTCTGCTTAGGAAACTGACAAGAACAGTAGCTCCTCTTCAGTCCAATACACTGTACTTGCTGGGAACAGACGCGAGTGATATTTGCACTGTGTATGGCAATGGGATCACAGTAGTGACTCTTCTAAACAGAAAAAAACTCTTGCTTGTAGGACCAGAAACTGCATGGGATTCAACTGCATTTCTGACTGGGAAACAAACACTAGCTCGCCTTACAAGAAACACACTCTGCTTTTGAGAAAAAAGCACTCTTCTACTCTACTGTGTTTCCATATGGTCTGAACAGTAGGCTTGCTCAGAACAAAAGAACTGTGCTTCCTATACACGGGCCATATCTAGTTCAACTCTGCTTTGGAAACTGACAAGAACAGTAGCTCGTCTTCAGTCCAATACACTGTACTTGCTGCGAACAGACGCCAGTGATATTTGCACTGTGTATGGCAATGGGAGCGCAATAGTGACTCTCCTTACCAGAAACAACTGTGCTCGTAGGAATAGAAACTGCATGGGATTCAACTCCATTTAGGACTGGGAAACAAACGCTAGCTCGCCTTATAAGAAACACACTCAGCTTATGAGAAAAGAGCACTCTTCTACTCTACTGTGTTTTTTATAGGCACAGAACAGTGAGCTTGCTCAGAACCAAAGAACTGTGCTTCCTACACACACGGGCCATATCTAGTTCCATTCTGCTTAGGAAACTGACAAGAACAGTAGATCCTCTAAAGTCCAATACACTGTACATGCTGGAAATAGACGCCAGTGCTATTTGCCCTGTGTATGACAATGGGAGCGCAATAGTGACTCTTCTTACCAGAAAACAAGTCTTGCTCGTAGGACCAGATTCTGCATGGGATTCAACTGCATTTCTGACTGGGAAACAAACGCTAGCTCACCTTATAAGAAACACACTCTGCTTTTGAGAAAAGAGCACTCTTCTTCTCTACTGTGTTTCCTATAGGGCCAGAACAGTGAGCTTGCTCAGAACAAAAGAACTGTGCTTCCTACACACACGGGCCATATCTAGTTCAAATCTGCTTAGGAAACTGACAAGAACAGTGGCTCTTCTTCAGTCCAATACACTGTACTTGCTGGGAACAGACGTGAGTGCTATTTGCACTGTGTATGGCAATGGGAACGCAATAGTGAGTCTTCTTACCAGAAAACAAGTCTTGCTCATAGGACCAGAAACTGCATGAGATTCAACTCCATTTCAGACTGGAAAACAAATGCTAATTTGCCTTACAAGAAACACATTCTGCTTTTGAGAAAAGAGCACTCTTCTACTCTAATGTGTTTCCTATGGGGTCTGAACAGTTAGCTTGCTCAGAACAAAAGAACTGTGCTTCCTACACACACGGGCCGTATCTAGGTCAACTCTGCTTAGGAAACTGACAATAACAGTAGCTCCTGTTCAGTCCAATACACTGTACTTGCTGGGAACAGACGCGAGTGCTATTTGCACTGTGTATGGCAATGGGATCACAGTAGTGACTCTTCTAAACAGAAAAAAACTCTTGCTCGTAGGACCAGAAACTGCATGGGATTCAACTGCATTTCTGACTGGGAAACAAGCACTAGCTCGCCTTACAAGAAACACACTCTGCTTTTGAGAAAAGAGCACTCTTCTACTCTACTGTGTTTCCATAAGTTCCAAACAGTAGGCTTGCTCAGAACAAAGAACTGTGCTTCCTACACACGGGCCATATCTAGTTCAACTCTGCTTTGGAAACTGACAAGAACAGTAGATCCTCTAAAGTCCAATAAACTGTAGATGCTGGGAACAGACGCCAGTGCCTTTCGCCCTGTGTATGACAATGGGACCACAATAGTGATTCTTCTTACCAGAAAACAACTTTTGCTCGTAGGATCAGAAACTGCATGGGATTCAACTTCATTTAGGACTGGGAAACAAACGCTATCTCACCTTACAAGAAACATACTCTGCTTTTGAGAAAAGAGCACTCTTCTTCTCTATTGTGTTTCCAATAGGGCCAGAACAGTGAGCTTGCTCAGAACAAAAAAACTGTGCTTCCTACACGCACGGGCCATATCTAGTTCAAATCTGCTTAGGAAACTGACAAGAACAGTGGCTCTTCTTCAGTCCTATACACTGTGCTTGCTGGGAACAGACGTGAGTGCTATTTGCACTGTGTATGGCAATGGCAACGCAATAGTGAGTCTTCTTACCAGAAAAAAAGTCTTGCTCATAGGACCAGAAACTGCATGAGACTCAACTCCATTTCAGACTGGAAAACAAACGCTAATTCGCCTTACAATAAACACATTCTGCTTTTGAGAAAAGAGCACTCTTCTACTCTAATGTGTTTCCTATGGGGTCTGAACAGTTAGCTTGCTCAGAACAAAAGAACTGTGCTTCCTACACACACGGGCCATATCTAGGTCAACTCTGCTTAGGAAACTGACAAGAACAGTAGCTCCTCTTCAGTCCAATACACTGTACTTGTTGGAAGCAGACAGGAGTGCTATTTGCACTGTGTATGTCAATGGGAGCGCAATAGTGACTTTCCTTACCAGAAAACAACTCTTGCTCCTAGGACTAGAAACTGCATGTGATTCAACTTCCTTTAGGACTTGGAAACAAACGCTAGCTCGCCTTACAAGAAACACACTCTGCTTTTGAAAAAAGAGCACTCTTCTACTCTACTGTGTTTCCATATGGGCCGAACAGTGAGCTTGCTCAGAACAAAAGAACTGTGCTTCCTACACACACGGGCCATAGATAGTTCAACTCTGCTTAGGAAACTGACAAGAACAGTAGCTCCTGTTCAGTCCAATACACTGTACTTGCTGGGAACAGACGCGAGTGTTTTTGCACTGTGTATGGCAATGGGATCACAGTAGTGACTCTTCTGAACAGAAAAAAACTCTTGCTCGTAGGACCTTAAACTGCATGGGATTCAACTGCATTTCTGACTGGGAAACACACACTAGCTCGCCTTAATAGAAACACACTCTGCTTTTGAGAAAAGAGCACTCTTCTACTCTACTGTGTTTCCATATGGTCCGAACAGTAGGCTTGCTCAGAACAAAGAACTGTGCTTCCTACACACGGGCCATATCTAGTTCAACTCTGCTTTGGAAACTGACAAGAACAGTAGATCCTCTAAAGTCCAATAAACTGTAGATGCTGGGAACAGACGCCAGTGCTATTTGCCCTGTGTATGACAATGGGATCACAATAGTGATTCTTCTTACCAGAAAACAAGTTTTGATCATAACACCAAAAACTGCATGTGATTCAACTCCATTTAGGAGTGGGAAACAAAAGCTAGCTCACCTTACAAGAAAAACACTCTGCTTTTGAGAAAAGAGCCCTCTTCCACTCTACTGTGTTTCCTATGGTTTCCGAACAGTGAGCTTGCTCAGAAAAAAAGAACTGTGCTTCCTACACACATGGGCCATGTCTAGTTCAATTCTGCTTAGGAAATTGACAAGAACAGTAGCTCCTTTTAAGTCCAGTACACTGTACTTGCTGCGAACAGATGCGAGTGCTATTTTCACTGTGTATCGCAATGGGAGCACAACAGTGAGTCTTCTTACCAGAAAACAACTTTTGCTCGTAGGATCAGAAACTGCATGGGATTCAACTTCACTTAGTACTGGGAAACAAACAGTAGCTCGCCTTATAAGAAACACACTCTGCTTTTGAGAAAAGAGAACTCATCTACTTTACTGGGTTTCCAATGGGGTCCGAACAGTGAGCTTGCTCAGAACAAAAGAACTGTGCTTCCTACACACACGGGCCATATCTAGTTCAACTCTGCTTAGAAAACTGACAAGAGCAGTAGCTCCTCTTCAGTCCAATACACTGTACTTGCTGGGAACAGACGCCAGTGCTATTTGCAGTGTGTATGGCAATGGGAGCGCAATAGTGACTTTCCTTACCAGAAAACAACTCTTGCTCATAGGTCCAAAAACTGCATGTGACTCAACTTCATTTAGGACTGGGAAACAAACGCTATCTCACTTTACAAGAAACACACTCTGCTTTGGAGAAGAGAGCACTCTTCTACTCTAATGTGTTTCCTATAGGCCCAGAACAGTGAGCTTGCTCAGAATAAAAGAACCGTGGTTGCTACACACACGGGCCATAACTAGTTCCATTCTGCTTAGGAAACTGACAAGAACAGTAGATCCTCTAAAGTCCAATAAACTGTACATGCTGGGAACAGACGCCAGTGCTATTTGCCCTGTGTATGACAATGGGATCACAATAGTGATTCTTCTTACCAGAAAACAAGTCTTGCTCATAGGACCAGAAACTGCATGTGATTCATCTCCATTTAGGACTGGGAAACAAACGCTAGCTCACCTTACAAGAAACATACTCTGCTTTTGAGAAAAGAGCACTCTTCCACTCTACTGTGTTTCCTATGGCGTTCGAACAGTCAGCTTGCTCAGAAAAAAAGAACTGTGCTTCCTACACACATGGGACATGTCTAGTTCAACTCTGCTTAGGATACTGACAAGAACAGTAGCTCCTTTTCAGTCCAATACACTGTACTTGCTGCGAACAGATGCGAGTGCTATTTTCACTGGGTATCACAATGGGAGCACAATAGTGAGTCTTATTACCAGAAAAAAACTCTTGCTCATAGGATCAGAAACTGCATGGGATTCAACTCCATTTAGGACTGGGAAACAAGCGCTATCTCACCTTACAAGAAACACTCTCTGCTTTTGAGAAAAGAGCACTCTTCTTCTCTACTGTGTTTCCTATAGGGCCAGTACAGTGAGATTGCTCAGTACAAAAGAAATTTGCTTCCTACACACACGGGCCATATCTAGTTCAACTCTGCTTAGGAAACTGACAAGAACAGTAGCTCCTGTTCTGTCCAATACACTGTACTTGCTGGGAACAGACACGAGTGCTATTTGTACTGTGATGGCAATGGGAGCACAATAGTGACTCTTCTTAACAGAAAAAAACTCTTGCTTGTAGGACCAGAAACTGCATGGGGTTCACCTCCATTTCTGACTGGGAAACAAACACTAGCTCGCCTTACAAGAAACACACTCTGCTTTTGAGAAAAGAGCACTCTCCTACTCTACTTTTTTTTCTATGGGTTCCGAACAGTGAGCTTGCTCAGAACAAAACAACTGTGCTTCCTACACACACGGGCCATATCTAGTTCATCTCTGCTTGGAAACTGACAAGAACAGTAGCTCCTCTTCAGTCCAATACACTGTCCTTGCTGGGAACCAACGCGAGTGCTATAAGCAGCGTGTATGGCAATGGGAGCACAATAGTGACTTTCCTTACCAGAAAACAACTCTTCTTCCTAGGACCAGAAACTGCATGTGATTCAACTCCATTTAGGACTTGGAAACAAACGCTAGCTCGCCTTACAAGAAACACACTCTGCTTTTGAGAAAAGAGCACTCTTCTACTCTACTGTGTTTCCATATGATCCAAACAGTAGGCTTGCTCAGAACAAAAGAACTGTGCTTCCTAAACACGGGCCATATCTAGTTCAACTCTGCTTTGGAAACTGACAAGAACAGTAGATCCTCGGAAGTCCAATAAACTGTAGATGCTGGGAACAGATGCCAGTGCTATTTGCCCTGTGTATGACAATGGGACCACAATAGTGATTCTTCTTACCAGAAAACATGTCTTGCTCATAGGACCAGAAACTGCATGTGATTCAACTCCATATAGGACTGGGAAACAAATGCTAGCTCGCCTTACAAGAAACACACTCTGCTTTTGAGAAAAGAGCACTCTTCCACTCTACTCTGTTTCCTATAGGCCCAGAACAGTGAGCTTGCTCAGAACAAAAGAACTGTGCTTCCTACACACACGGGCCATATCTAGTTCAACTCTGCTTAGGAAACTGACAGGAACAGTGGTTCCTCTTCAGTCCAATACACTGTACTTGCTGGGAACAGACGTGAGTGCTATTTGCACTGTGTATGGCAATGGGAAAGCAATAATGAGTCTTCTTACCAGAAAACAACTCTTGCTCATAGGACCAGAAACTGCATGGGATTCAACTCCATTTCAGACTGGAAAACAAACGCTAATTCGCCTTACAGGAAACACATTCTGCTTTTGAGAAAAGAGTACCCTTCTACTCTAATGTGTTTCCTATAGGCCCAGAACAGTGAGCTTGCTCAGAACAAAGGAACTGTGCTTCCTACACACACGGGCCATAACTAGTTCCATTCTGCTTAGGAAACTGACAAGAACAGTAGATCCTCTAAAGTCCAATAAACTGTACATGCTGGGAACAGACGCCAGTGCTATTTGCCCTGTGTATGACAATGAGAGCGCAAGAGTGACTCTTCTTACCAGAAAACAAGTCTTGCTCATAGGACCAGAAACTGCATGGGATTCAACTCCATTTAGGACTGGGAAACAAACGCTAGCTCACCTTACAAGAAACACACTCTGCTTTTGAGAAAAGAGCACTCCTCCACTCTACTGTGTTTCCTAAGGGGTCCGAAAAGTGAGCTTGCTCAGAAAAAAAGAACTGTGCTTCCTACACACATGGGCCATATCTAGTTCAACTCTGCTTAGGAAACTGACAAGAACAGTAGCTACTTTTCAGTCCAATACACTGTACTTGCTGCAAAAAGATGCGAGTGCTATTTGCACTGTGTATGGCATTGGGAGAACAATAGTGAGTCTTCTTACCAGAAAACAACTCTTGCTCGTAGGATCAGAAACTGCATGGGATTCAACTTCATTTAGGACTGGGAAACAAACACTAGCTCGCCTTAAAAGAAACACACTCTGCTTTTGAGAAAAGAGCACTCTTCTACTCTAATGTGTTTCCTATGGGGTCTGATCAGTTAGCTTGCTCAGAACAAAAGAACTGTGCTTCCTACACACAGGGGACATATCTAGGTCAACTCTGCTTAGGAAACTGACAAGAACAGTAGCTCCTTTTCAGTCCAATACACTGTACTTGCTGCGAAGATGCGAGTGCTATTTTCACTGTGTATCGCAATGGGAGCACAATAGTGAGTCTTAACCAGAAAAAAACTCTTGCTCATAGGATCAGAAACTGCATGGGATTCAACTCCATTTAGGACTGGGAAACAAACGCTATCTCACCTTACAAGAAACACTCTCTGCTTTTGAGAAAAGAGCACTCTTCTTCTCTACTGTGTTTCCTATAGGGCCAGTACAGTGAGATTGCTCAGAACAAAAGAAATTTGCTTCCTACACACACGGGCCATATCTAGTTCAACTCTGCTTAGGAATCTGACAAGAACAGTAGCTCCTGTTCTGTCCAATACACTGTACTTGCTGGGAACAGACACGAGTGCTATTTGTACTGTGATGGCAATGGGAGCACAATAGTGACTCTTCTTAACAGAAAAAAACTCTTGCTCGTAGGACCAGAAACTGCATGGGGTTCACCTCCATTTCTGACTGGGAAACAAACACTAGCTCGCCTTACAATAAACACACTCTGCTTTTGAGAAAAGAGCACTCTCCTACTCTACTATTTTTTTCTATGGGTTCCGAACAGTGAGCTTGCTCAGAACAAAACAACTGTGCTTCCTACACACACGGGCCATATCTAGTTCATCTCTGCTTGGAAACTGACAAGAACAGTAGCTCCTCTTCAGTCCAATACACTGTCCTTGCTGGGAACCAACGCGAGTGCTATAAGCAACGAGTATGGCAATGGGAGCACAATAGTGACTTTCCTTACCAGAAAACAACTCTTTCTCGTAGGACCAGAAACTGCATGGGATTCAACTGCATTTAGGACTGTGAAACAAACGCTTGTTGGCCTTACAAGAAACACACCCTGCTTTTGAGAAAAGAGCACTCTTCCCCTCTACTGTGTTTCCTATGGGGTCCTAACAGTAAGCTTGCTCAGAACTAAAGAACTGTGCTTCCTACACACACGCCATGTCTAGTTCAATTCTGCTTAGGAAACTGACAAGAACAATAGATCCTCTTCAGTCCAATACACTGTACTTGTTGGAAGCAGACACGAGTGCTATTTGCACTGTGTATGTCAATGGGAGCGCAATAGTGACTTTCCTTACCAGAAAACAACTCTTCTTCCTAGGACCAGAAACTGCATGTGATTCAACTCCATTTAGGACTTGGAAACAAACGCTAGCTCGTCTTACAAGAAACACACTCTGCTTTTGAGAAAAGAGCACTCTTCTACTCTACTGTGTTTCCATATGATCCGAACAGTAGGCTTGCTCAGAACAAAAGAACTGTGCTTCCTAAACACGGGCCATATCTAGTTCAACTCTGCTTTGGAAACTGACAAGAACAGTAGATCCTCTGAAGTCCAATAAACTGTAGATGCTGGGAACAGACGCCAGTGCTATTTGCCCTGTGTATGACAATGGGACCACAATAGTGATTCTTCTTACCAGAAAACATGTATTGCTCATAGGACCAGAAACTGCATGTGATTCAACTCCATTTAGAACTGGTAATCAAATGCTAGCTCGCCTTACAAGAAACACACTCTGCTTTTGAGAAAAGAGCACTCTTCTACTCTACTCTGTTTCCTAAAGGCCCAGAACAGTGAGCTTGCTCAGAACAAAAGAACTGTGCTTCCTACACACACGGGCCATATCTAGTTCAACTCTGCTTAGAAAACTGACAGGAACAGTGGTTCCTCTTCAGTCCAATACACTGTACTTGCTGGGAACAGACGTGAGTGCTATTTGCACTGTGTATGGCAATGGGAAAGCAATAATGAGTCTTCTTACCAGAAAACAACTCTTGCTCATAGGACCAGAAACTGCATGGGATTCAACTCCATTTCAGACTGGAAAACAAATGCTAACTCGCCTTACAGGAAACACATTCTGCTTTTGAGAAAAGAGCACCCTTCTACTCTAATGTGTTTCCTATAGGCCCAGAACAGTGAGCTTGCTCAGAACAAAGGAACTGTGCTTCCTATACACACGGGCCATAACTAGTTCCATTCTGCTTAGGAAACTGACAAGAACAGTAGATCCTCTAAAGTCCAATAAACTGTACATGCTGGGAACAGACGCCAGTGCTATTTGCCCTGTGTATGACAATGGGAGCGCAAGAGTGACTCTTCTACCAGAAAACAAGTCTTGCTCATAGGACCAGAAACTGCATGGGATTCAACTCCATTTAGGACTGGGAAACAAACGCTAGCTCACCTTACAAGAAACACACTCTGCTTTTGAGAAAAGAGCACTCCTCCACTCTACTGTGTTTCCTAAGGGGTCCGAAAAGTGAGCTTGCTCAGAAAAAAAGAACTGTGCTTCCTACACACATGGGCCATATCTAGTTCAACTCTGCTTAGGAAACTGACAAGAACAGTAGCTACTTTTCAGTCCAATACACTGTACTTGCTGCAAAAAGATGCGAGTGCTATTTTCACTGTGTATGGCATTGGGAGAACAATAGTGAGTCTTCTTACCAGAAAACAACTCTTGCTCGTAGGATCAGAAACTGCATGGGATTCAACTTCATTTAGGACTGGGAAACAAACACTAGCTCGCCTTATAAGAAACACACTCTGCTTTTGAGAAAAGAGCACTCTTCTACTCTAATGTGTTTCCTATGGGGTCTGATCAGTTAGCTTGCTCAGAACAAAAGAACTGTGCTTCCTACACACACAGGACATATCTAGGTCAACTCTGCTTAGGAAACTGACAAGAACAGTAGCTCCTCTTCAGTCCAATACACTGTACTTGTTGGGAACAGACGCCAGTGCTATTTGCACTGTGTATGGCAAAGGGGGCGCAAGAGTGACTTTCCTAACCTGAAAACATCTATGCTTGTAGGAACAAAAACTGCATGTGATTCAACTTCATTTAGGACTGGGAAACAAACGCTAACTCGCCTTACAAGAAACACACTCTGCTTTTGAGAAAAGAGCACTCCTCTACTCTACTGTGTTTCCATATGGTCTGAACAGTGAGCTTGCTCAGAACAAAAGAACTGTGCTTCCTACACACACGGGCCATATCTAGTTCAACTCTGCTTAGGAAACTGACAAGAGCAGTAGCTCCTGTTCAGTCCAATACACTGTACTTGCTGGGAACAGATGCCAGTGCTATTTGCACTGTGTATGGCAATGGGATCACAGTAGTGACTCTTCTTAACAGAAAAAAACTCTTGCTCGTAGGACCAGAAACTGCATGAAATTCAACTGCATTTCTGACTGGGAAACAAACACTAGCTCGCCTTACAAGAAACACACTCTGCTTTTGAGAAAAGAGCACTCTTCTACTCTACTGTGTTTCCATATGGTCCGAACAGTAGGCTTGCTCAGAACAAAAGAACTGTGCTTCCTACACATGGGCCATATCTAGTTCAACTCTGCTTTGGAAACTGACAAGAACAGTAGCTCCTCTTCAGTCCAATACACTGTACTTGCTGCGAACGGACGAGAGTGATATTTGCTATGTGTATGGCAATGGGAGCACAATAGTGACTCTTCTTACCAGCAAACAACTGTGCTCGTAGGAATAGAAACTACATGTGATTCAACTCCATTTAATTTTGGGAAACAAATGCTAGCGCACCTTACAAGAAACACACTCTACTTTTGAGAAAAGAGCACTCTTCTTCTCTACTGTGTTTCCTATAGGGCCAGAACAGTGAGCTTGCTCAGAACAAAAGAACTGTGCTTCCTACACACACGGGCCATATCTAGTTCAACTCTGCTTAGGAAACTGACAGGAACAGTAGCTCCTCCTCAGTCCAATACACTGTACTTGCGGGGAGCAGATGTGAGTGCTATTTGCACTGTGTAAGGCAATGGGAATGCAACAGTGACTCTTCTTACCAGAAAACAACTCTTGCTCGTAGGACCAGAAACTGCATGGGATTCAACTCCATTTAGGAATGGGAAACAAACGCTAGCTCGCCTTATAAGAAACACACTCTGCTTTTGAGAAAAGAGCACTCTTCTACTCTACTGTGTTTCCTATAGGCCCAGAACAGTGAGCTTGCTCAGAACAAAAGAACTGTGCTTCCTACACACACGGGCCATATCTAGTTCCATTCTGCTTAGGAAACTGACAAGAACAGTAGATCCTCTTCAGTCCAATACACTGTACATGCTGGAAACAGACGCCAGTGCTATTTGCCCTGTGAATGACAATGGGAGCGCAATAGTGACTCTTCTTACCAGAAAACAATTCTTGCTCATAGGACCAGATTCTGCTTGGGATTCAACTTCATTTAGGACTGGAAAACAAACGCTAGCTCACCTTATAAGAAATGCACTCTGCTTTTGAGAAAAGAGCACTCTTCTTCTCTACTGTGTTTCCTATAGGGTCAGAACATTGAGCTTCACCAGAACAAAAGAACTGTGCTTCCTACACACACGGGCCATATCTAGTTCAACTCTGCTTAGGAAACTGACAAGAACAGTAGCTCCTCTTCAGTCCAATACACTGTACTTGCTGGGAACAGACGCCAGTGCTATTTGCACTGTGTATGACAATGGGAGCGCAATAGTGACTTTCCTTACCAGAAAACATCTCTTGCTCGTAGGACCAAAAACTGCATGTGACTCAACTTCATTTAGGACTGGAAACAAACGCTATCTGACCTTACAAGAAACACACTCTGCTTTTGAGAAAAGAGCACGCTTCTTCTCTACTGTGTTTCATATAGGGCCAGTACAGTGATCTTGCTCATAACAAAAGAACTGTGCTTCCTACACACACGGGCCATATCTAGTTCAACTCTGCTTAGAAAACTGACAAGAACAGTAGCTCCTGTTCTGTCCAATACACTGTACTTGCTGGGAACAGACGCGACTGCTATTTGTACTGTGTATGGCAATGGGAGCACAATAGTGACTCTTCTTACCAGAAAACAACTCTTGCTCGTAGGACCAGAATCTGCATGGGGATCAACTCCATTTCTGACTGGGAAACAAACACTAGCTCGCCTTACAAGAAACACACTCTGCTTTTGAGAAAAGACCACTCTCCTACTCTACTTCTTTTTTTCTATGGGTTCCGAACAGTGAGCTTGCTCAGAACAAAAGAACTGTGCTTCCTAAACACAGGCCATATCTAGTTCAACTCTGCTTAGGAAACTGACAAGAACAGTAGCTCCTCTTCAGTCCAATACACTGTCCTTGCTGGGAACAAACGCGAGTGCTATTTGCACTGTGTATGGCAATGGGAGCACAATAGTGACTCTTCTTAACAGAAAACAACTCTTGCTCGTAGGAATAGAAACTGCATGTGATTCAACTCCATTTAGGACTGGGAAACAAACGCTAGCTCACCTTACAAGAAACACACTCTACTTTTGAGAAAAGAGCACTCTTCTACTCTACTCTGTTTCCGATAGGGCCAGAACAGTGAGCTTGCTCAGAACAAAAGAACTGTGCTTCCTACACACACGGTCCATATCTAGTTCAACTCTGCTTAGGAAACTGACAAGAACAGTGGCTCCTTTTCAGTCCAATACACTGTACTTGTTGGGAACAGACGCCAGTGCTATTTGCACTGCGTATGGCAATGGGAGCGCAATAGTGACTTTCCTAACCAGAAAACATCTATGCTTGTAGGACCAAAAACTGCATGTGATTCAACTTCATTTAGGACTGGGAAACAAACGCTAGCTTGCCTTACAAGAAACACACTCTGCTTTTGAGAAAAGAGCACTCTTCTACTCTACTGTGTTTCCTATAGGGCCAGAACAGTGAGCTTGCTCAGAACAAAAGAACTGTGCTTCCTACACACACGGGCCATATCTAGTTCAACTCTGCTTAGGAAACTGACAGGAACAGTAGCTCCTCCTCAGTCCAATACACTGTACTTGCGGGGAACAGACGTTAGTGCTATTTGCACTGTGTATGGCAATGGGAATGCAACAGTGACTCTTCTTACCAGAAAACAACTCTTGCTCGTAGGACCAGAAACTGCATGGGATTCAACTCCATTTAGGAATGGGAAACAAACGCGAGCTCGCCTTATAAGAAACACACTCTGCTTTTGAGAAAAGAGCACTCTTCTACTCTACTGTGTTTCCTATAGGCCCAGAACAGTGAGCTTGCTCAGAACAAAAGAACTGTGCTTCCTACACACACGGGCCATATCTAGTTCAACTCTGCTTAGGAAACTGACAAGAACAGTAGCTCCTGTTCAGTCCAATACACTGTATTTGCTGGGAACAGACGCCAGAGCTATTTGCACTGTGTATGGCAATGGGATCACAGTAGTGACTCTTCTTAACAGAAAAAAACTCTTGCTCGTAGGACCAGAAACTGTATGGGATTCAACTGCATTTCTGACTGGGAAACAAACACTAGCTTGCCTTACAAGAAACACACTCTGCTTTTGAGAAAAGAGCACTCTTCTACTCTACTGTGTTTCCATATGATCCAAACAGTAGGCTTGCTCAGAACAAAAGAACTGTGCTTCCTACACACACGGGCCATATCTAGTTCAACTCTGCTTAGGAGACTGACAAGAACAGTAGCTCCTGTTCAGTCCAATACACTGTACATGCTGGGAACAGACGCGAGTGCTATTTGCACTGTGTGTGGCAATGGGATCACAGTAGTGACTCTTCTGAACAGAAAAAAACTCTTGCTCGTAGGACCAGAAACTGCAAGGGATTCAACTGCATTTCTGACTGGGAAACAAACACTAGCTCGCCTTACAAGAAACACACTCTGCTTTTGATAAAAGAGCACTCTTCTAGTCTACTGTGTTTCCATATGATCCGAACAGTAGGCTTGCTCAGAACAAAAGAACTGTGCTTCCTACACACGGGCCATATCTACTTCAACTCTGCTTTGGAAACTGACAAGAACAGTAGATCCTCTGAAGTCCAATAAACTGTAGATGCTGGGAACAGACGCCAGTGCTATTTGCTCTGTGTGTGATCATGGGAGCGCAATAGTGACTCTTCTTACCAGAAAACAACTCTTGCTCGTAAGACAAGATTCTGCATGTGATTCAACTGCATTTAGGACTGGAAAACAAACGCTAGCTCACCTTATAAGAAACACACTCTGCTTTTGAGAAAAGAGCACTCTTCTTCTCTACTGTGTTTCCGATAGGGCCAGAACAGTGAACTTGCTCAGAACAAAAGAACTGTGCTTCCTACACACACGGGCCATATCTAGTTCAACTCTGCTTAGGAAACTGACAAGAACAGTGGTTCCTCTTCAGTCCAATACACTGTACTTGCTGGGAACATACGCGAGTGCTATTTGCACTGTGTATGGCAATGGGATCACAATAGTGACTCTTCTTAACAGAAAACAACTCTTGCTCATAGGACCAGAAACTGCATGGTATTCAACTCCATTTAGGACTGGGAAACAAACGCTAGCTCGCCTTACAAGAAACACACTCTACTTTTGAGAAAAGAGCAATCTTCTACTCTACTGTTTTTCCTATAAGGCCAGAACAGTGAGCATGCTCAGAACCAAAGAACTGTGCTTCCTACACACACGGGCCATATCTAGTTCAACTCTGCTTAGGAAACTGACAAGAACAGTAGCTCCTCTTCAGTCCAATACACTGTACTTGCTGGGAACAGACGTGAGTGCTATTTGCACTGTGTATGGCAATGGGAACGCAATAGTGAGTCTTCTTACCAGAAAACAAGTCTTGCTCATAGGACCAGAAACTGCATGAGATTCAACTCCATTTCAGACTGGAAAACAAACGCTAATTCGCCTTACAAGGAACACATTCTGCTTTTGAGAAAAGAGCACCCTTCTACTCTAATGTGTTTCCTATGGGGTCCAAACAGTTAGCATGCTCAGAACAAAAGAACTGTGCTTCTTACACACACGGGCCATATCTAGTTCAACTCTGCTTAGGAAACTGACAAGAACAGTAGCTCCTCTTCAGTCCAATACACTGTACTTGTTGGAAGCAGACACGAGTGCTATTTGCACTGTGTATGTCAATGGGAGCACAATTGTGACTTTCCTTACCAGAAAACAACTCTTGCTCCTAGGACTAGAAACTGCATGTGATTCAACTCCATTTAGGACTTGGAAACAAACGCTAGCTCGCCTTACAAGAAACACACTCTGCTTTTGAGAAAAGAGCACTCTTCTACTCTACTGTGTTTCCATATGGTCTGAACAGTGAGCTTGCTCAGAATAGAAGAACTGTGCTTCCTACACACAGGTGCCATATCTAGTTCAATTCTGCTTAGGAAACTGACAAGAACAGTAGCTCCTGTTCAGTCCAATACACTGTATTTGCTGGGAACAGACGCGAGTGCTATTTGCACTGTGTATGGCAATGGAATCACAGTAGTGACTCTTCTTACCAGAAAACAACTGTGCTAGTAGGAATAGAAACTGCATGTGTTTCAACTCCATTTAGGACTGGGAAACAAATGCTAGCTCGCCTTACAAGATACACACTCTACTTTTGAGAAAAGAGCCCTCTTCTTCTCTACTGTGTTTCCTATAGGGCCAGAACAGTGAGCTTGCTCAGAACAAAAGAACTGTGCTTCCTACACACACGGGCCATATCTAGTTCAACTCTGCTTAGGAAACTGACAGGAACAGTGGCTCCTCCTCAGTCCAATACACTGTACTTGCGGGGAACAGACTTAAGTGCTATTTGCACTGTGTATGGCAATGGGAATGCAAAGTGACTCTTCTTACAAGAAATAAACTCTTGCTCGTAGGACCAAAAACTGCATGGGATTCAACTCCATTTAGGACTGGGAAACAAACACTAGCTCGCCTTATAAGAAACACACTCTGCTTTTGAGAAAAGAGCACTCTTCTACTCTACTGTGTTTCCTATAGGGCCAGAACAGTGAGCTTGCTCAGAACAAAAGAACTGTGCTTCCTACACACACGGGCCATATCTAGTTCCAACTTGCTTAGTAAACTGACAAGAACAGTAGATCCTCTAAAGTCCAATACACTGTACATGCTGGGAACAGACGCCAGTGCTATTTGCCCTGTGTATGACAATGGGAGTGCAATAGTAACTCTTCTTACCAGAAAACAAGTCTTGCTCATAGGACCAGAAACTGCATGTGATTCAACTCCATTTAGGACTGGGAAATAAACGCTAGCTCGCCTTACAAGAAACACACTCTGCTTTTGAGAAAAGGGCACTCTTCTACTCTACTGTGTTTCATATGGTGTCTGAACAGTGAGATTGCACAGAGCAAAATAACTGTGCTTCCTACACACAATGGGCCATATCTAATACAACTCTCCTTAGGAAACTGACAAGAGCAGTAGCTCCTCTTCAGTCCAATACGCTGTATTTGCTGGGAACAGACGCCAGTGCTATTTGCACTGTGTATGGCAATGGGAGCGCAATAATGACTTTCCTTACCAGAAAACAACTCTTGCCTGTAGGACCAAAAACTGCATGTGATTCAACTCCATTTAGGACTGGGAAACAAACGCTAGCTCACCTTACAAGAAACACACCCTGCTTTTGAGAAAAGAGCACTCTTCTACTCTACTTATATTTTCTATGGGTTCTGAACAGTGAGCTTGCTCAGAACAAAACAACTGTGCTTCCTACACACACGGGCCATATGTAGTTCAACTCTGCTTAGGAAACTGACAAGAACAGTAGCTCCTCTTCAGTCCAATACACTGTCCTTGCTGAGAACCAACGCGAGTGCTATTTGCACTGTGTATGGCAATGGGAGCACAATAGTGACTTTCCTTACCAGAAAACAACTCTTGCTCGTAGGACCAGAAACTGCATGGGATTCAACTCCATTTAGGCCTGGGAAACAAACGCTAGTTGGCCTTACAAGAAACACACCCTGCTTTTGAGAAAAGAGCACTCTTCCCCTCTACTGTGTTTCCTATGGGGTCCGAACAGTGAGCTTTTCAGAAAAAAAGAACTGTGCTTCCTACACACATGGGCCATATCTAGTTCAACTCTGCTTAGGAAACTGACAAGAACAGTAGCTCCTTTTCAGTCCAATACACTGTACTTGCTGCGAAAAATGCGAGTGCTATTTTCACTGTGTATGGCAATGGGAGCGCAATAGTGACTTTCCTTACCAGAAAACAACTCTTGCTTGTAGGACCAAAAACTGCATGTGATTCAACTTCATTTAGGACTGGGAACCAAACGCTAGCTCGCCTTACAAGAAACACAATCTGCTTTTGAGAAAAGAGCACTCTTCTACTCTACTGTGTTTCCTATAGGGCCAGAACAGTGAGCTGGCTCAGAATTAAAGAACTGCGCTTCCTACACACACACCATATCTAGTTCAATTCTGCTTGGGAAACTGACAAGAACAGTAGATCCTCTTTAGTCCAATACACTGTACATGCTGGGAACAGAGGCCAGTGCTATTTGCCCCGTGTATGACAATGGGAACGCAATAGTGACTCTTCTTACCAGAAAACAACTCTTGCTCGTAGGACCAGATTCTGCATGGGATTCAACTTCATTTAGGACTGGAAAACAAACGCTAGCTCACCTTATAAGAAACACAATCTGCTTTTGAGAAAAGAGCACTCTTCTTCTCTACTGTGTTTCCAATAGGGCCAGAACAGTGAGCTTGCTCAGAACAAAAGAACTGTGCTTCCTACACACATGGGCCATATCTAGTTCAACTCTTCTTAGGAAACTGACAAGAACAGTAGCTCTTGTTCAGTCCAATACACTGTACTTGCTGGGAACAGACGCGAGAGCTATTTGCACTGTGTATGGAAATGGGATCACAATAGTGACACTTCTAACCAGAAAACAACTCTTGCTCGTAGGACCAGAAACTGCATGGGGTTCAACTCCATTTCTGACTGGGAAACAAACACTAGCTTGCCTTACAAGAAACACACTCTACTTTTGAGAAAAGAGCACTCTTCTACTCTACTGTGTTTCCTATAGGGCCAGAACAGTTAGCTTGCTCAGAACAAAAGAACTGTGCTTCCTACACACGGTCCATATCTAGTTCAACTCTGCTTAGGAAACTGACAAGAATAGTGGCTCCTCTTCAGTCCAATACACTGTACTTTTGGGAACAGACTTGAGTGCTATTTGCACTGTGTATGGCAATGGGAATGCAATAGTGAGTCTTCTTACCAGAAAACAAGTCTTGCTCATAGGACCAGAAACTGCATGAGATTAAACTCCATTTCAGACTGGAAAACAAACGCTAATTCGCCTTTCAAGAAACACATTCTGCTTTTGGGAAAAGAGCACTCTTCTACTCTAATGTGTTTCCTATGGGGTCTGAACAGTTAGCTTACTCACAACAAAAGAACTGTGCTTCCTACACACACGGGCCATATCTAGTTCAACTCTGCTTTGGAAACTGACAAGAACAGTAGATCCTCTAAAGTCCAATAAACTGTCGATGCTGGGAACAGACGCCAGTGCTATTTGCCCTGTGTATGACAATGGGATCACAATAGTGATTCTTCTAACGAGAAAACAAGTCTTGCTCATAGGACCAGAAACTGCATGTGATTCAACTCCATTTAGGACTGGCAAACACTTCCCCTCTACTGTGTTTCCTATGGGGTCCGAACAGTGAGCTTGCTCAGAAAAAAAGTACTGTGCTTCCTACACACACGGGCCATATCTAGTTCAACTCTGCTTAGGAAACTGACAAGAATAGTAGCTCCTCTTCAGTCCAATACACTGTACTTGTTGGAAGCAGTCAGGAGTGCTATTTGCACTGTGTATGTCAATGGGAGCGCAATAGTGACTTTCCTTACCAGAAAACAACTCTTGCTCCTAGGACTAGAAACTGCATGTGATTCAACTCCATTTAGGACTTGGAAACAAACGCTAGCTCGCCTTACAAGAAACACACTCTGCTTTTGAGAAAAGAGCACTCTTCTACTCTACTGTGTTTCCATATGATCTGAACAGTGAGCTTGCTCAGAACAAAAGAACTGTGCTTCCTACACACACGGGCCATATCTAGTTCAACTCTGCTTAGGAAACTGACAAGAACAGTAGCTCTTGTTCAGTCCAATACACTGTACTTGCTGGGAACAGACGCGAGAGCTATTTGCTCTGTGTATGGTAATGGGATCGCAATAGTGAGTTTCCTTACCAGAAAACAACTCTTGCTCGTAAGACCAGAAACTGCATGGGATTCAACTCCTTTTCTGACAGGGAAACAAACACTAGCTCGCCTTACAAGAAACACACTCTGCTTTAGAGAAAAGAGCACTCTTCTACTCAACTGTGTTTTTATGGGGTCCGAACAGAGAGCTGGATCAGAACAAAAGAACTGTGCTTCCTACACACAAGGGCCATATCTAGTTCAACTCTGCTTAGGAAACTGACAAGAACAGTAGATCCTCTTCAGTCCAATACACTGTACATGCTGGGAACAGACGCCAGTGCTATTTGCCCTGTGTATTAAAATGGGAGCACAATAGTGACTCTTCTTACCAGAAAACAATTCTTGCTCATAGGACCAGAAACTGCATGGGATTCAACTTGATTGAGGACTGGGAAAAAAACGCTAGTTCACCTTACAAGAAACACAATCTACTTTTGAGAAAAGAGCACTCTCCTACTCTAATGTTTTTCCTATGTGTTCCGAACAGTGAGCTTGCTCAGAACAAAAGAACTGTGCTTCCTACACACATGGGCCATATCTAGTTCAACTCTGCTTAGGAAACTGACAGGAACAGTGGCTCCTCCTCAGTCCAATACACTGTACTTGCTGGGAACAGACGCGAGTGCTATTTGCACTGTGTATGGCAATGGGAACACAGTAATGACTCTTCTTACCAGAAAACAACTCTTGCTCGTAGGAACAAAAACTGCATGTGATTCAACTCCATTTAGGACTGGGAAACAAACGCTAGCTCACCTTACAAGAAACACACCCTGCTTTTGAGAAAAGAGCACTCTTCTACTCTACTGTGTTTCCTATAGGGCCAGAAGAGTGAGCTTGCTCACAACAAAACAACTGTGCTTCCTACACACACGGGCCATATCTAGTTCAACGCTGCTTAGGAAACTGACTAGAACAGTAGCTCCTCTTCAGTCCAATACACTGTCCTTGCTGGGAAACAACGCAAGTGCTATTTGCACTGTGTATGTCAATGGGAGCACAATAGTGGCTCTTCTTACCAGAAACAAACTCTGGTTCATAGGACCAGAAACTGCATGTGATTAAAATCCATTTAGGACTAGGAAACAAAAGCTAGCTCGCCTTACGAGAAACACACTCTACTTTTGAGAAAAGAGCAATCTTCTACTCTACTGTGTTTCCTATAGAGCCAGAACAGTGAGCTTGCTCAGAACAAAAGAACTGTGCTTCCTACACACACGGGCCATATCTAGTTCAACTCTGCTTAGGAAACTGACAAGAACAGTGGCTCCTCTTCAGTCGAATACACTGTACTTGCTGGGAACAGACGTGAGTGCTCTTTGCACTGTGTATGTCAATGGGAACGCAATAGTGAGTCTTCTTACCAGAAAACAAGTCTTGCTCATAGGACCAGAAACTGTATGAGATTCAACTCCATTTCAGACTGGAAAACAAACGCTAATTCTCCTTACAGGAAACACATTCTGCTTTTGAGAAAAGAGCACTCTTCTACTCTAATGTGTTTCCTATGGGGTCTGAACAGTTAGCTTGCTCAGAACAAAAGAACTGTGCTTCATACACACGGGCCATATCTAGTTCAACTCTGCTTAGGAAACTGACAAGAACAGTAGATCGTCTAAAGTCAAATACACTGTACATGCTGGAAACAGATGCCAGTGCTATTTGCATTGTGTATGACAATGGGAGCGCAATACTGACTCTTCTTACCTGAAAACAAGTCTTGCTCATAGGACCAGAAACTGCATGTGATTCAATTCCATTTAGGACTGGGAAATAAACGCTAGCTTGCCTTACAAGAAACACACTCTGCTTTTGAGAAAAGGGCACTCTTCTACTCTACTGTGTTTCCTATGGGGTCTGAACAGTGAGCTTGCTCAGAAGAAAACAACTGTGCTTCCTACACACACGGGCCATATCTAGTACAACTCTCCTTAGGAAACCGACCAGAGCAGTAGCTCCTCTTCAGTCCAATACACTGTACATGCTGGGAACAGACGCCAGTGATTTTTGCACTGTGTATGTCAATGGGAGCGCAATAGTGACTTTCCTTAACAGAAAACATCTCTTGCTTGTAGGACCAAAAACTGCATGTGATTCAACTCCATTTAGGTCTGGGAACCAAACACTACCTCGCCTTACAAGAAATACACCCTGCTTTTGAGAAAAGAGCACTCTTCTACTCTACTGTGTTCCTATACGGCCAGAACAGTGAGCTGGCTCAGAACTAAAGAACTGTTCTTCCTACACACACGCCATATCTCGTTCAATTCTGCTTAGGAAACTGACAAGAACAGTAGATCCTCTTTAGTCCAATACACTGTACTTGCTGGGAACAGACGCCAGTGCTATTTGCCCTGTGTGTGACCATGGGAGCGCAATAGTGACTCTTCTTACCAAAAGACAACTCTTGCTCTTAAGACAAGATTCTGCATGTGATTCAACTGCATTTAGGACTGGAAAACAAATGCTAGCTCACCTTATAAGAAACACACTCTGCTTTTGAGAAAAGAGCACTCTTCTTCTCTACTGTGTTTCCTATAGGGCCAGAACAGTGAGCTTGCTCAGAACAAAAGAACTGTGCTTCCTACACACACGGGCCATATCTAGTTCAACTCTGCTAAGGAAACTGACAAGAACAGTAGCTCCTCTTCAGTCCAATACACTGTACTTGCTGGGACCAGACGCGAGTGCTATTTGCACTGTGTATGGCAATGGGATCACAATAGTGACTCTTCTTAACAGAAAACAACTCTTGCTCATAGGACCAGAAACTGCATGGTATTCAACTCCATTTAGGACTGGGAAACAAACGCTAGCTCGCCTTACAAGAAACACACTCTACTTTTGAGAAAAGAGCAATCTTCTACTCTACTGTGTTTCCTATAAGGCCAGAACAGTGAGCTTGCTCAGAACCAAAGAACTGTGCTTCCTACACACACGGGCCATATCTAGTTCAACTCTGCTTAGGAAACTGACAAGAACAGTAGCTCCTCTTCAGTCCAATACACTGTACTTGCTGGGAACAGACGTGAGTGCTATTTGCACTGTGTATGGCAATGGGAACGCAACAGTGAGTCTTCTTACCAGAAAACAAGTCTTGCTCATAGGTCCAGAAACTGCATGAGATTCAACTCCATTTCAGACTGGAAAACAAACGCTAATTCGCCTTACAAGAAACACATTCTGCTTTTGAGAAAAGAGCACCCTTCTACTCTAATGTGTTTCCTATGGGGTCCAAACAGTTAGCTTGCTCAAAACAAAAGAACTGTGCTTCTTACACACACGGGCCATATCTAGTTCAACTCTGCTTAGGAAACTGACAAGAACAGTAGCTCCTCTTCAGTCCAATACACTGTACTTGTTGGAAGCAGACACGAGTGCTATTTGCACTGTGTATGTCAATGGGAGCACATTTGTGACTTTCCTTACCAGAAAACAACTCTTGCTCCTAGGACTAGAAACTGCATGTGATTCAACTCCATTTAGGACTTGGAAACAAACGCTAGCTCGCCTTACAAGAAACACACTCTGCTTTTGAGAAAAGAGCACTCTTCTACTCTACTGTGTTTCCATAGGGTCTGAACAGTGTGCTTGCTCAGGACAAAAGAACTGTGCTTCCTGCACACACGGGCCATATCTAGTTCAACTCTGCTTAGAAAACTGACAAGAGCAGTAGCTCCTCTTCAGTCCAATACACTGTACTTGCTTGGAACAGACGCCAGTGCTATTTGCACTGTGTATGGCAATGGGAGCACAATACTGACTTTCCTTACCAGAAAACAACTCTTGCTCCTAGGACTAGAAACTGCATGTGATTCAACTCCATTTAGGACTTGGAAACAAACGCTAGCTCGCCTTACAAGAAACACACTCTGCTTTTGAGAAAAGAGCACTCTTCTACTCTACTGTGTTTCCATATGGTCTGAACAGTGAGCTTGCTCAGAACAAAAGAACTGTGCTTCCTACACACACGTGCCATATCTAGTTCAATTCTGCTTAGGAAACTGACAAGAACAGTAGCTCCTGTTCAGTCCAATACACTGTATTTGCTGGGAACAGACGCGAGTGCTATTTGCACTGTGTATGGCAATGGGATCACAGTAGTGACTCTTCTTACCAGAAAACAACTGTGCTCGTAGGACCAGAAACTGCATGGCATTCAACTCCATTTCTGACTGGGAAACAAACACTAGCTCGCCTTACAGGAAACACACTCTGCTTTTGAGAAAAGAGCACTCTTCTACTCTACTGTGTTTCCATATGGTCCGAACAGTAGGCTTGCTCAGAACAAAAGAACTGTGCTTCCTACACACGGGTCATATCTAGTTCAACTGTGCTTTGGAAACTGACAAGAACAGTAGCTCCTCTTCAGTCCAATACACTGTACTTGCTGCGAACAGACGGCAGTGCTATTTGCACTGTGTATGGCAATGGGAGCGCAATAGTGACTCTTCTTACCAGAAAACAACTGTGCTCGTAGGAATAGAAACTGCATGTGTTTCAACTCCATTTAGGACTGGGAAACAAATGCTAGCTCGCCTTACAAGATACACACTCTACTTTTGAGAAAAGAGCACTCTTCTTCTCTACTGTGTTTCCTATAGGGCCAGAACAGTGAGCTTGCTCAGAACAAAAGAACTGTGCTTCCTACACACACGGGCCATATCTAGTTCAACTCTGCTTAGGGAACTGACAGGAACAGTGGCTCCTCCTCAGTCCAATACACTGTACTTGCGGGGAACAGACTTAAGTGCTATTTGCACTGTGTATGGCAATGGGAATGCAATAGTGACTCTTCTTACAAGAAATAAACTCTTGCTCGTAGGACCAAAAACTGCATGGGATTCAACTCCATTTAGGACTGGGAAACAAACACTAGCTCGCCTTATAAGAAACACACTCTACTTTTGAGAAAAGAGCACTCTTCTACTCTACTGTGTTTCCTATAGGGCCAGAACAGTGAGCTTGCTCAGAACAAAAGAACTGTGCTTCCTACACACACGGGCCATATCTAGTTCCAACTTGCTTAGTAAACTGACAAGAACAGTAGATCCTCTAAAGTCCAATACACTGTACATGCTGGAAACAGACGCCAGTGTTATTTGCCCTGTGTATGACAATGGGAGTGCAATAGTGACTATTCTTACCAGAAAACAAGTCTTGCTCATAGGACCAGAAACTGCATGTGATTCAACTCCATTTAGGACTGGGAAATAAACGCTAGCTCGCCTTACAAGAAACACACTCTGCTTTTGAGAAAAGGGCACTCTTCTACTCTACTGTGTTTCATATGGTGTCTCAACAGTGAGATTGCACAGAACAAAATAACTGTGCTTCCTACACACAATGGGCCATATCTAATACAACTCTCCTTAGGAAACTGACAAGAGCAGTAGCTCCTCTTCAGTCCAATACGCTGTATTTGCTGGGAACAGACGCCAGTGCTATTTGCACTGTGTATGGCAATGGGAGCGCAATAATGACTTTCCTTACCAGAAAACAACTCTTGCCTGTAGGACCAAAAACTGCATGTGATTCAACTCCATTTAGGACTGGGAAACAAACGCTAGCTCACCTTACAAGAAACACACCCTGCTTTTGAGAAAAGAGCACTCTTCTACTCTACTTTTTTTTTCTATGGGTTCTGAACAGTGAGCTTGCTCAGAACAAAACAACTGTGCTTCCTACACACACGGGCCATATCTAGTTCAACTCTGCTTAGGAAACTGACAAGAACAGTAGCTCCTCTTCAGTCCAATACACTGTCCTTGCTGGGAACCAACGCGAGTGCTATTTGCACTGTGTATGGCAATGGGAGCACAATAGTGACTTTCCTTACCAGAAAACAACTCTTGCTCGGAGGACCAGAAACTGCATGGGATTCAACTCCATTTAGGCCTGGGAAACAAACGCTAGTTGGCCTTACAAGAAACACACCCTGCTTTTGAGAAAAGAGCACTCTTCCCCTCTACTGTGTTTCCTATGGGGTCCGAACAGTGAGCTTGCTCAGAACAAAAGAACTGTGCTTCCTACACACATGGGACATATCTAGTTCAACTCTGCTTAGGAAACTGACAAGAACAGTAGCTCCTTTTCAGTCCAATACACTGTACTTGCTGCGAAAAATGCGAGTGCTATTTTCACGGTGTATGGCAATGGGAGCGCAATAGTGACTTTCCTTACCAGAAAACAACTCTTGCTTGTAGGACCAAAAACTGCATGTGATTCAACTCCATTTAGGACTGGGAACCAAACGCTAGCTCGCCTTACAAGAAACACAATCTGCTTTTGAGAAAAGAGCACACTTCTACTCTACTGTGTTTCCATATTGTCCAAACAGTGAGCTTGCTCAGAACAAAAGAAATGTGCTTCCTACACACACGGGCCATATCTAGTTCAACTCTGCTTAGGAAACTGACAAGAACAGTAGCTCCTGTTCTGTCCAATACACTGTACTTGCTGGGAACAGACGCGAGTGCTATTTGTACTGTGTATGGCAATGGGAGCACAATAGTGACTCTTCTTAACAGAAAAAAACTCTAGCTCGTAGGACCAGAAACTGCATGGGGTTCAACTCCATTTAGGACTGGGAAACAAACACTAGCTCGCCTTACAAGAAACACACTCTACTTTTGAGAAAAGAGCAATCTTCTACTCTACTGTGTTTCCTATAGGCCCAGAACAGTGAGCTTGCTCAGAACAAAAGAACTGTGCTTCCTACACACACGGGCCATATCTAGTTCAACTCTGCTTAGAAAACTGACAAGAGCAGTAGCTCCTCTTCAGTCCAATACACTGTACTTGCTGCGAACAGATGTGAGTGCTATTTTCACTGTGTATCGCAATGGGAGCACAATAGTGAGTCTTCTTACCAGAAAACAACTCTTGCTCGTAGGATCAGAAACTGCATGGGATTCAACTTCATTTCAAACTGGAAAACAAACGCTAATTCGCCTTACAAGAAACACATTCTGCTTTTGAGAAAAGAGCACTCTTCTACTCTAATGTGTTTCCTATGGGGTCTGAACAGTTAGCTTGCTCAGAACAAAAGAACTGTGCTTCCTACACACACGGGCCATATCTAGCTCAACTCTGATTAGGAAACTGACAAGAACAGTAGCTCCTCTTTAGTCCAATACACTGTACTTGTTGGAAGCCGACACGAGTGCTATTTGCACTGTGTATGTCAATGGGAGCGCAATAGTGACTTTCCTTACCAGAAAACAACTCTTGCTCCTAGGACTAGAAACTGCATGTGATTCAACACCTTTTAGGACTGGAAAACAAACGCTAGCTCGCCTTACAAAAACACACTCTGCTTTTGAAAAAAGAGCACTCTTCTACTCTACTGTGTTTCCATATGGGCCGAACAGTGAGCTTGCTCAGACCAAAAGAACTGTGCTTCCTACACACACGGGCCATATCTAGTTCAACTCTGCTTAGGAAACTGACAAGAACAGTAGCTCCTGTTCAGTCCAATACACTGTACATGCTGGGAACAGACGCGAGTGCTATTTGCACTGTGTGTGGCAATGGGATCACAGTAGTGACGCTTCTGAACAGAAAAAAACTCTTGCTCGTAGGACCAGAAACTGCAAGGGATTCAACTGCATTTCTGACTGGGAAACAAACACTAGCTCGCCTTACAAGAAACACACTCTGCTTTTGAGAAAAGAGCACTCTTCTAGTCTACTGTGTTTCCATATGATCCGAACAGTAGGCTTGCTCAGAACAAAAGAACTGTGCTTCCTACACACGGGCCATATCTAGTTCAACTCTGCTTTGGAAACTGACAAGAACAGTAGATCCTCTGAAGTCCAATAAACTGTAGATGCTGGGAACAGACGCCAGTGCTATTTGCCCTGTGTATGACAATGGGACCACAATAGTGATTCTTCTTACCAGAAAACAAGTCTTGCTCATAAGACCAGAAACTGCATGTGATTCAACTCCATTTAGGAGTGGGAAACAAAAGATAGCTCACCTTACAAGAAAAACACTCTGCTTTTGAGAAAAGAGCACTCTTCCACTCTACTGTGTTTCCTAAGGTTTCCGAACAGTGAGCTTGCTCAGAAAAAAAGAACTGTGCTTCCTACACACATGGGCCAAGTCTAGTTCAATTCTGCTTAGGAAATTGACAAGAACAGTACCTCCTTTTAAGTCCAGTACACTGTACTTGCTGCGAACAGATGCGAGTGCTATTTTCAGTGTGTATCGCAATGGGAGCACAACAGTGAGTCTTCTTACCAGAAAACAACTTTTGCTCGTAGGATCAGAAACTGCATGGGATTCAACTTCACTTAGGACTGGGAAACAAACAGTAGCTCGCCTTATAAGAAACACACTCTGCTTTTGAGAAAAGAGAACTCATCTACTCTACTGGGTTTCCTATGGGGTCCGAACAGTGAGCTTGCTCAGAACAAAAGAACTGTGCTTCCTACACACACGGGCCATATCTAGTTCAACTCTGCTTAGAAAACTGACAAGAGCAGTAGCTCCTCTTCAGTCCAATACACTGTACTTGCTGGGAACAGACGCCAGTGCTATTTGCAGTGTGTATGGCAATGGGAGCGCAATAGTGACTTTCCTTACCAGAAAACAACTCTTGCTCATAGGTCCAAAAACTGCATGTGACTCAACTTCATTTAGGACTGGGAAACAAACGCTATCTCACTTCACAAGAAACACACTCTGCTTTAGAGAAGAGAGCACTCTTCTACTCTACTGAGTTTCCTATAGGCCCAGAACAGTGAGCTTGCTCAGAAAAAAAGAACCGTGCTTCCTACACACATGGGCCATAACTAGTTCCATTCTGCTTAGGAAACTGACAAGAACAGTAGATCCTCTAAAGTCCAATAAACTGTACATGCTGGGAACAGACGCCAGTGCTATTTGCCCTGTGTATGACAATGGGATCACAATAGTGATTCTTCTTACCAAAAAACAAGTCTTGCTCATAGGACCAGAAACTGCATGTGATTCATCTCCATTTAGGACTGGGAAACAAACTCTAGCTCACCTTACAAGAAACATTCTCTGCTTTTGAGAAAAGAGCACTCTTCCACTCTACTGTGTTTCCTATGCGGTTCGAACAGTCAGCTTGCTCAGAAAAAAAGAACTGTGCTTCCTACACACATGGGACATGTCTAGTTCAAGTCTGCTTAGGATACTGACAAGAACAGTAACTCCTTTTCAGTCCAATACACTGTACTTGCTGCGAACAGATGCGAGTGCTATTTTCACTGGGTATCACAATGGGAGCACAATAGTGAGTCTTATTACCAGAAAAAAACTCTTGCTCATAGGATCAGAAACTGCATGGGATTCAACTCCATTTAGGACTGGGAAACAAACGCTATCTCACCTTACAAGAAACACTCTCTGCTTTTGAGAAAAGAGCACTCTTCTTCTCTACTGTGTTTCCTATAGGGCCAGTACAGTGAGATTGCTCAGAACAAAAGAAATTTGCTTCCTACACACACGGGCCATATCTAGTTCAACTCTGCTTAGGAAACTGACAAGAACAGTAGCTCCTGTTCTGTCCAATACACTGTACTTGCTGGGAACAGACACGAGTGCTATTTGTACTGTGATGGCAATGGGAGCACAATAGTGACTCTTCTTAACAGAAAAAAACTCTTGCTTGTAGGACCAGAAAATGCATGGGGTTCACCTCCATTTCTAACTGGGAAACAAACACTAGCTCGCCTTACAAGAAACACACTTTGCTTTTGAGAAAAGAGCACTCTCCTACTCTACTTTTTTTTCCTATGGGTTCCGAACAGTGAGCTTGCTCAGAACAAAACAACTGTGCTTCCTACACACACGGGCCATATCTAGTTCATCTCTGGTTGGAAACTGACAAGAACAGTAGCTCCTCTTCAGTCCAATACACTGTCCTTGCTGGGAACCAACGCGAGTGCTATAAGCAACGTGTATGGCAATGGGAGCACAATAGTGACTTTCCTTACCAGAAAACAACTCTTTCTCGTAGGACCAGAAACTGCATGGGATTCAACTGCATTTAGGACTGTGAAACAAACGCTTGTTGGCCTTACAAGAAACACACCCTGCTTTTGAGAAAAGAGCACTCTTCCCCTCTACTGTGTTTCCTATGGGGTCCTAACAGTGAGCTTGCTCAGAAAAAAAGAACTGTGCTTCCTACACACACGGGCCATATCTAGTTCAACTCTGCTTATGAAACTGACAAGAAAAGTAGCTCCTTTTCAGTCCAATACACTGTACATGCTGCGAACAGATGCGAGTCCTATTTTCACTGTATATGGCAAAGGGAGCGCAATAGTGACTTTCCTTACCAGAAAACAACTCTTGATTGTAGGACCAAAAACTGCATGTGATTCAACTCCATTTAGGACTAGGAAACAAACGCTAGCTCGCCTTACAAGAAACACACTCTGCTTTTGAGAAAAGAGCACTCTTCCCCTCTACTGTGTTTCCTATGGGGTCCTAACAGTGAGCTGGCTCAGAACTAAAGAACTGTGCTTCCTACACACACGCCATGTCTAGTTCAATTCTGCTTAGGAAACTGACAAGAACAGTAGATCCTCTTCAGTCCAATACACTGTACTTGTTGGAAGCAGACACGAGTGCTATTTGCACTGTGTATGTCAATGGGAGCGCAATAGTGACTTTCCTTACCAGTAAACAACTCTTCTTCCTAGGACCAGAAACTGCATGTGATTCAACTCCATTTAGGACTTGGAAACAAACGCTAGCTCGCCTTACAAGAAACACACTCTGCTTTTGAGAAAAGAGCACTCTTCTACTCTACTGTGTTTCCATATGATCCGAACAGTAGGCTTGCTAAGAACAAAAGAACTGTGCTTCCTAAACACGGGCCATATCTAGTTCAACTCTGCTTTGGAAACTGACAAGAACAGTAGATCCTCTGAAGTCCAATAAACTGTAGATGCTGGGAACAGACGCCAGTGCTATTTGCCCTGTGTATGACAATGGGACCACAATAGTGATTCTTCTTTCCAGAAAACATGTCTTGCTCATAGGACCAGAAACTGCATGTGATTCAACTCCATTTAGGACTGGGAAACAAATGCTAGCTCGCTTTACAAGAAACACACTCTGCTTTTGAGAAAAGAGCACTCTTCTACTCTACTCTGTTTCCTATAGGCCCAGAACAGTGAGCTTGCTCAGAACAAAAGAACTGTGCTTCCTACACACACGGGCCATATCTAGTTCAACTCTGCTTAGGAAACTGACAGGAACAGTGGTTCCTCTTCAGTCCAATACACTGTACTTGCTGGGAACAGACATGAGTGCTATTTGCACTGTGTATGGCAATGGGAAAGCAATAATGAGTCTTCTTACCAGAAAACAACTCTTGCTCATAGGACCAGAAACTGCATGGGATTCAACTCCATTTCAGACTGGAAAACAAACGCTAATTCGCCTTACAGGAAACACATTCTGCTTTTGAGAAAAGAGCACCCTTCTACTCTAATGTGTTTCCTATAGGCCCAGAACAGTGAGCTTGCTCAGAACAAAAGAACTGTGCTTCCTACACACACGGGCCATAACTAGTTCCATTCTGCTTAGGAAACTGACAAGAACAGTAGATCCTCTAAAGTCCAATAAACTGTACATGCTGGGAATAGACGCCAGTGCTATTTGCCCTGTGTATGACAATGGGAGCGCAAGAGTGACTCTTCTTACCAGAAAACAAGTCTTGCTCATAGTACCAGAAACTGCATGTGATTCAACTCCATTTAGGACTGGGAAACAAACGCTACCTCACCTTACAAGAAACACACTCTGCTTTTGAGAAAAGAGCACTCCTCCACTCTACTGTGTTTCCTAAGGGGTCCGAAAAGTGAGCTTGCTCAGAAAAAAAGAACTGTGCTTCCTACACACATGGGCCATATCTAGTTCAACTCTGCTTAGGAAACTGACAAGAACAGTAGCTACTTTTCAGTCCAATACACTGTACTTGCTGCAAAAAGATGCGAGTGCTATTTTCACTGTGTATGGCATTGGGAGAACAATAGTGAGTCTTCTTACCAGAAAACAACTCTTGCTCGTAGGATCAGAAACTGCATGGGATTCAACTTCATTTAGGACTGGGAAACAAACACTAGCTCGCCTTATAAGAAACACACTCTGCTTTTGAGAAAAGAGCACTCTTCTACTCTAATGTGTTTCCTATGGGGTCTGATCAGTTAGCTTGCTCAGAACAAAAGAACTGTGCTTCCTACACACACGGGACATATCTAGGTCAACTCTGCTTAGGAAACTGACAAGAACAGTAGCTCCTTTTCAGTCCAATACACTGTACTTGCTGCGAAGATGCCAGTGCTATTTTCACTGTGTATCGCAATGGGAGCACAATAGTGAGTCTTACTACCAGAAAAAAACTCTTGCTCATAGGATCAGAAACTGCATGGGATTCAACTCCATTTAGGACTGGGAAACAAACGCTATCTCACCTTACAAGAAACACTCTCTGCTTTTGAGAAAAGAGCACTCTTCTTCTCTACTGTGTTTCTTATAGGGCCAGTACAGTGAGATTGCTCAGAACAAAAGAAATTTGCTTCCTACACACACGGGCCATATCTAGTTCAACTCTGCTTAGGAAACTGACAAGAACAGTAGCTCCTGTTCTGTCCAATACACTGTACTTGCTGGGAACAGACACGAGTGCTATTTGTACTGTGATGGCAATTGGAGGACAATAGTGACTCTTCTTAACAGAAAAAAACTCTTGCTCGTAGGACCAGAAACTGCATGGGGTTCACCTCCATTTCTGACTGGGAAACAAACACTAGCTCGCCTTACAAGAAACACACTCTGCTTTTGAGAAAAGAGCACTCTCCTACTCTACTTTTTTTTTCCTATGGGTTCCGAACAGTGAGCTTGCTCAGAACAAAACAACTGTGCTTCCTACACACACGGGCCATATCTAGTTCATCTCTGCTTGGAAACTGACAAGAACAGTAGCTCCTCTTCAGTCCAATACACTGTCCTTGCTGGGAACCAATGCGAGTGCTATAAGCAACGTGTATGGCAATGGGAGCACAATAGTGACTTTCCTTACCAGAAAACAACTCTTTCTCGTAGGACCAGAAACTGCATGGGATTCAACTGCATTTAGGACTGTGAAACAAACGCTTGTTGGCCTTACAAGAAACACACCCTGCTTTTGAGAAAAGAGCACTCTTCCCCTCTACTGTGTTTCCTATGGGGTCCTAACAGTGAGCTTGCTCAGAACTAAAGAACTGTGCTTCCTACACACACGCCATGTCTAGTTCAATTCTGCTTAGGAAACTGACAAGAACAGTAGATCCTCTTCAGTCCAATACACTGTACTTGTTGGAAGCAGACACGAGTGCTATTTGCACTGTGTATGTCAATGGGAGCGCAATAGTGACTTTCCTTACCAGAAAACAACTCTTCTTCCTAGGACCAGAAACTGCATGTGATTCAACTCCATTTAGGACTTGGAAACAAACGCTAGCTCGCCTTACAAGAAACACACTCTGCTTTTGAGAAAAGAGCACTCTTCTACTCTACTGTGTTTCCTATAGGCCCAGGACAGTGAGCTTGCTCAGAACAAAAGAACTGTGCTTCCTACACACACGGGCCATATCTAGTTCAACTCTGCTTAGGAAACTGACAGGAACAGTGATTCCTCTTCAGTCCAATACACTGTACTTGCTGGGAACAGACGTGAGTGCTATTTGCACTGTGTATGGCAATGGGAGCACAATAGTGACTCTTCTTACCAGAAAACAACTCTTGCTCCTAGGAGCAGAAAATGCATGTGATTCAACTCCATTTAGGACTGGGAAACAAATGATAGCTCGCCTTACTAGAAACACACTCTGCTTTTGAGAAAAGAGCACTCTTCTACTCTACTGGGTTTCCTATGGTGTCTGAACAGTGAGCTTGCTCAGAACAAAAGAACTGTGCTTCCTACACACGGGCCATATCTAGTTCAACTCTGCTTAGGAAACTGACAAGAACAGTAGATCCTCTTCAGTCCAATACACTGTACATGCTGGGAACAGACGCCAGTGCTATTTGCCCTGTGTATGACAATGGGAGCACAATAGTGACTCTTCTTACCAGAAAACAACTCTTGCTCATAGGACCAGAAACTGCATGTGATTCATTTCCATTTAGGACTGGGAAACAAACGCTAGCTCGACTTTCAAGAAACAAACCCTGTTTTGAGAAAAGAGCACTCTTCCAATCTACTGTGTTTCCTATGGGGTCCGAACAGTTAGCTTGCTCAGAAAAAAAGAACTGTGCTTCCTACACACATTGGCCATATCTAGTTCAACTCTGCTTAGGAAACTGACAAGAACAGTAGCTCCTTTTCAGTCCAATACACTGTACTTGCTGCGAAAAAATGCGAGTGCTATTTTCACTGTGTATGGCAATGGGAGAACAATAGTGAGTCTTCTTACCAGAAAACAACTCTTCTCGTAGGATCAGAAACAGCATGGGATTCAACTTCATTTAGGACTTGGAAACAAACACTAGCTCGCCTTATAAGAAACACACTCTGCTTTTGAGAAAAGAGCACTCTTCTACTCTACTGGGTTTCCTATAGGACCAGTACAGTGAGCTTGCTCAGAACAAAGGAACTGTGCTTCCTACTCACACGGGCCACATCCAGTTCAACTGTGCTTAGGAAACCGACAGGAACAGTAGATCCTCTTCAGTCCAATACACTGTACATGCTGGGAACAGACGCCAGTGCTATTTGCCCTGTGTATGACAATGTGAGAGCAATAGTGACTCTTCTTACCAGAAAACAACTCTTGCTCATAGGACCAGAAACTGCATGTGATTCAACTCCATTTCTGACTGGGAAACAAACACTAGCTCGCCTCACAAGAAACACACTCTGCTTTTGAGAAAAGAGCACTCTTCTACTCTACAGTGTTTCCTATAGGGCCAGAACAGTGAGCTGGCTCAGAACTAAAGAACTGTACTTCCTACACACACGCCATATCTAGTTCAATTCTGCTTAGGAAACTGACAAGAACAGTAGATCCTCTTTAGTCCAATACACTGTACATGCTGGGAACAGACGTGAGTGCTATTTGCCCTGTGTATGACAATGGGAGCGCAATAGTGACTCTTCTTACCAGAAAACAACTCTTGCTCGTAGGACCAGAAACTGCAAGGGATTCAACTTCATTTAGGACTGGGAAACAAACGCTAGCTCACCTTACAAGAAACACACTCTGCTTTTGAGAAAAGAGCACTCTTCTACTCTACTGTGTTTCCTATTGCGCCAGAAGAGTGAGCTTGCTCAGAACAAAAGAACTGTGCTTCCTACACACGGGCCAAATGTAGTTCAACTCTGCTTAGGAAACTGACAAGAACAGTAGCTCCTGTTCTGTCCAATATACTGTACTTGCTGGGAAGAGACGCGATTGCTATTTGTACTGTGAATGGCAATGGGATCACAATAGTGACTCTTCATAACAGAAAAAAACTCTTGCTCGTAGGACCACAAACTGCATGGGGTTCAACTCCATTTCTGACTGGGAAACAAACACTAGCTCGCCTCACAAGAAACACACTCTGCTTTTGAGAAAAGAGCACTCTTCTTCTCTACTGTGTTTCCTATAGGGCCAGAACATTGAGCTTCACCAGAACAAAAGAACTGTGCTTCCTACACACACGGGCCATATCTAGTTCAACTCTGCTTAGGAAACTGACAAGAACAGTAGCTCCTCTTCAGTCCAATACACTGTACTTGCTGGGAACAGAGGCCAGTGCTATTTGCACTGTGTATGACAATGGGAGCGCAATAGTGACTTTCCTTACCAGAAAACATCTCTTGCTCGTAGGACCAAAAACTGCATGTGACTCAACTTCATTTAGGACTGGAAACAAACGGTATCTGACCTTACAAGAAACACACTCTTCTTTTGAGAAAAGAGCACTCTTCTACTCTACTGTGTTTCCATATGGTCCGAACAGTAGGCTTGCTCAGAACAAAAGAACTGTGCTTCCTACACACATGGGCCATATCTAGTTCAACTCTGCTTAGGAAACTGACAAGAACAGTAGCTCCTGTTCAGTCCAATACACTGTACATGCTGGGAACCGACGCGAGTGCTATTTGCACTGTGTGTGGCAATGGGATCAAAATAGTGACGCTTCTGAACAGAAAAAAACTCTTGCTCGTAGGACCAGAAACTGCAAGGAATTCAACTCCATTTCTGACTGGGAAACAAACACTAGCTCGCCTTACAAGAAACACACTCTGCTTTTGAGAAAAGAGCACTCTTCTAGTTTACTGTGTTTCCATATGATCCGAACAGTAGGCTTGCTCAGAACAAAAGAACTGTGCTTCCTACACACGGTCCATATCTAGTTCAACTCTGCTTTGGAAACTGACAAGAACAGTAGATCCTCTGAAGTCCAATAAACTGTAGATGCTGGGAACAGACGCCAGTGCTATTTACCCTGTATATGACAATGGGACCGCAATAGTGATTCTTCTTACCAGAAAACAAGTCTTGCTCATAGGACCAGAAACTGGATGTGATTCAACTCCATTTAGGACTGGGAAACAAACGCTAGCTCGCCTTACAAGAAACACACTCTGCTTTTGAGAAAAGAGCACTCTTCTACTCTACTGTGTTTCCTATAGGCCCAGGACAGTGAGCTTGCTCAGAACAAAAGAACTGTGCTTCCTACACACACGGGCCATATCTAGTTCAACTCTGCTTAGGAAACTGACAGGAACAGTGATTCCTCTTCAGTCCAATACACTGTACTTGCTGGGAACAGACGTGAGTGCTATTTGCACTGTGTATGGCAATGGGAGCACAATAGTGACTCTTCTTACCAGAAAACAACTCTTGCTCCTAGGAGCAGAAAATGCATGTGATTCAACTCCATTTAGGACTGGGAAACAAATGATAGCTCGCCTTACTAGAAACACACTCTGCTTTTGAGAAAAGAGCACTATTCTACTCTACTGGGTTTCCTATGGTGTCTGAACAGAGAGCTTGCTCAGAACAAAAGAACTGTGCTTCCTACACACGGGCCATATCTAGTTCAACTCTGCTTAGGAAACTGACAAGAACAGTAGATCCTCTTCAGTCCAATACACTGTACATGTGGGAACAGACGCCAGTGCTATTTGCCCTGTGTATGACAATGGGAGCACAATAGTGACTCTTCTTACCAGAAAACAACTCTTGCTCATAGGACCAGAAACTGCATGTGATTCATTTCCATTTAGGACTGGGAAACAAACGCTAGCTCGACTTTCAAGAAACAAACCCTGTTTTGAGAAAAGAGCACTCTTCCAATCTACTGTGTTTCCTATGGGGTCCGAACAGTTAGCTTGCTCAGAAAAAAAGAACTGTGCTTCCTACACACATGGGCCATATCTAGTTCAACTCTGCTTAGGAAACTGACAAGAACAGTAGCTCCTTTTCAGTCCAATACACTGTACTTGCTGCGAAAAAATGCGAGTGCTATTTTCACTGTGTATGGCAATGGGAGAACAATAGTGAGTCTTCTTACCAGAGAACAACTCTTGCTCGTAGGATCAGAAACAGCATGGGATTCAACTTCATTTAGGACTTGGAAACAAACACTAGCTCGCCTTATAAGAAACACACTCTGCTTTTGAGAAAAGAGCACTCTTCTACTCTACTGGGTTTCCTATAGGACCAGTACAGTGAGCTTGCTCAGAACAAAAGAACTGTGCTTCCTACTCACACGGGCCACATCCAGTTCAACTGTGCTTAGGAAACCGACAGAAACAGTAGATCCTCTTCAGTCCAATACACTGTACATGCTGGGAACAGACGCCAGTGCTATTTGCCCTGTGTATGACAATGTGAGAGCAATAGTGACTCTTCTTACCAGAAAACAACTCTTGCTCATAGGACCAGAAACTGCATGTGATTCAACTCCATTTCTGACTGGGAAACAAACACTAGCTCGCCTCACAAGAAACACACTCTGCTTTTGAGAAAAGAGCACTCTTCTACTCTACAGTGTTTCCTATAGGGCCAGAACAGTGAGCTGGCTCAGAACTAAAGAACTGTACTTCCTACACACACGCCATATCTAGTTCAATTCTGCTTAGGAAACTGACAAGAACAGTAGCTCCTCTTCAGTCCAATACACTGTACATGCTGGGAACAGACGCCAGTGCTATTTGCCATGGGTATGACAATGTGAGCACAATAGTGACTCTTCTTACCAGAAAACAACTCTTGCTCATAGGACCAGAAACTGCATGTGATTCAACTCCATTTAGGACTGGGAAAAAAACGCTAGCTCGCCTTACAAAAAACACACTCTTCTTTTGAGAAAAGAGCACCCTTCTACTCTACTTTTTTTTCTATGGGTTCTGAACAGTGAGCTTGCTCAGAACAAAATATCTGTGCTTCCTACTCACACGGGCCATATCTAGTTCAACTCTGCTTAGGAAAATGACAAGAACAGTAGCTCCTCTTCATTCCAATACACTGTACTTGCTGCGAACAGACGCCAGTGATTTTTGCACTGTGTATGGCAATGGGAGCACAATAGTGACTCTTCTTACCAAAAAACAACTCTTGCTCGTATGAATAGAAACTGCATGTGATTCAACTCCATTTAGGACATGGAAACAAGCTCTAGCTCGCCTTACGAGAAACACACTCTACTTTTGAAAAAAGAGCACTCTTCTACTCTACTGTGTTTCTAATAGAGCCAGAAGAGTGAGCTTGCTCAGAACAAAAGAACTGTGCTTCCAACACACACGGGCCATATCTAGTTCAACTCTGCTTAGGAAACTGACAAGAACAGTACATCTTCTTCAGTCCAATGCACTGTACTTGCTGGAAACAGACGTGAGTGCTATTTGCACTGTGTATGGCAATGGGAACGCAATAGTGACTCATCTTACCAGAAAACAACTCTTGCTCCTAGGACCAGAAACTGCATGTGATTCAACTCCATTTAGGACTGGGAAACAAACGCTAGCTCGCCTTACAAGAAACACACTCTGCTTTTGAGAAAAGAGCACTCTTCTACTCTACTGTGTTTCCTATAGGCCCCGGAAAGTGAGCTTGCTCAGAACAAAAGAACTGTGCTTCCTACACACACGGGCCATATCTAGTTCATTTCTGCTTAGGAAACTGACAAGAACAGTAGATCCTCTTCAGTCCAATACCCTGTAAATGCTGGGAACAGATGCCAGCGCTATTTGCCCTGTGTATGAAAATGGGAGCACAATAGTGACTCTTCTTACCAGAAAACAACTCTTGCTCGTAGGACCAGAAACTGCATGTGATTCAACTCCATTTAGGACTGGGAAACAAACGCTAGCTTGCCTTACAAGAAACACACTCTGCTCTTGAGAAAAGGGCACTCTTCTACTCTACTGTGTTTCCTATGGGGTCCGAACAGTGAGCTTGCTCAGAACAAAAGAACTGTGCTTCCTACACACACGGGCCATATCTAGTACAACTCTCCTTAGGAAACTGACAATAGCAGTAGCTCCTCTTCAGTCCAATACACTGTACTTGCAGGGAACAGACGGGAGTGCTATTTGCACTATGTATGGCAAAGGGAGCGCAATAGTGACTTTCCTTATCAGAAAACAACTCTTGCTCATAGGACCAAAAACTGCATGTGACTCAACTTCATTTAGGACTGGGAAACAAATGCTAGCTCACCTTACAAGAAACAAACTCTGCTTTTGACAAAAGAGCACTCTTCTTCTCTACTAAGTTTCCTACAGGGCCAGTACAGTGAGCTTGCTCAGAACAAGTGAACTGTGCTTCCTACACACACGGACCATATCTAGTTCAACTCTGCTTAGGAAACTGACAAGAACAGTAGCTCCTGTACTGTCCAATACACTGTACTTCCTGGGAAGTAACGCGAGTGCTATTTGTACTGTGTATGGCAATGGGAGCACAATAGTGACTCTTCTTAACGGAAAAAAACTCTTGATTGTAGGACCAGAAACTGCATGGGGTTCAACTCCATTTCTGACTGGGAAACAAACACTATCTCGCCTTACAAGAAACACCCTTTTTTTTTTGAGAAAAGAGCACTCTTCTACTCTACTGTGTTTCCGATGGGTTCCGAACAGTGAACTTGCTCAGAACAAAACAACTGTGCTTCCTACACACACGGGCCATATCTAGTTCAACTCTGCTTAGGAAACTGACAAGAACAGTAGCTCCTCTTCAGTCCAATACACTGTCATTGTTGGGAACAGACGCGAGGGCTATTTGCACTGTGTATGGGAATGTGAGCACTATAGTGACTTTCCTTACCAGAAATCAACTCTTGCTCGTATGACCAGAAACTGCATGTGATTCAACTCCATTTAGGAGTGGGAAACAAACGCTAGTTGGCCTTTCAAGAAACAAACCCTGCTTTTGAGAAAAGAGCACTCTTCTACTCTAATGTGTTTCCTATGGGGTCCGAACAGTGAGCTTGCTCAGAACAAAACAACTGTGCTTCGAACACACATTGGTCATATCTAGTTCAACTCTGCTTAGGAAACTGAAAAGAACAGTAGCTCCTCTTCAGTCCAATACACTCTACTTGCTGCGAACAGACGCGAGTGCTATTTGCACTGTGTATGGCAAGAGGACACAATAGTGACTATTCTTACCAGAAAACAACTCTAGCTCGTAGGACCAGAAACTGCATGTGAATCAACTCCATTTCTGACTGGGAAACAAACACTAGCTCACCTTATAAGAAACACACTCTGCTTTTGAGAAAAGAGCACTCTTCTACTCTACTGTGTTTCCTATGGGGTCCGAACAGTGAGCTTGCTCAGAACAAAAGAACTGTGCTTCCTACACTCACGGGTCATATCTAGTTCAACTCTGCTTAGGAAACTGACAAGAACAGTAGCTCCTCTTCAGTCCAATACACTGTACATGCTGGGAACAGACGCCATTGCTATTTGCCATGTGTATGACAATGTGAGCGCAATAGTGACTCTTCTTACCAGAAAACAACTCTTGCTCATAGGACCAGAAACTGCATGTGATTCAACTCCATTTAAGACTGGGAAAAAAACGCTAGCTCGCCTTACAAAAAACACACTCTTCTTTTGAGAAAAGAGCACCCTTCTACTCTACTTTTTTGTCTATGGGTTCCGAACAGTGAGCTTGCTCAGAACAAAACATCTGTGCTTCCTACACACACGGGCCACATCTAGTTCAACTCTGCCTAGGAAAATGACAAGAACAGTAGCTCCTCTTCATTCCAATACACTGTACTTGCTGCGAACAGACGCCAGTGATTTTTGCACTGTGTATGGCAATGGGAGCGCAATAGTGACTCTTCTTACCAGAAAACAACTCTTGCTCGTAGGAATAGAAACTGCATGTGATTCAACTCCATTTAGGACATGGAAACAAACGCTAGCTCGCCTTACAAGAAACACACTCTACTTTTGAAAAAAGAGCACTCTTCTACTCTACTGTGTTTCTAATAGAGCCAGAAGAGTAAGCTTGCTCAGAACAAAAGAAGTGTGCTTCCTACACACACGGGCTATATCTAGTTCAACTCTGCTTAGGAAACTACAAGAACAGTACATCTTCTTCAGTCCAATACACTGTACTTGCTGGGAACAGACGTGAGTGCTATTTGCACTGTGTATGGCAATGGGAACGCAATAGTGACTCTTCTTACCAGAAAACAACTCTTGCTCATAGGACCAGAAACTGCATGTGATTCAACTCCATTTAGGACTGGGAAAAAAACGCTAGCTAGCCTTACAAAAAACACACCCTTCTTTTGAGAAAAGAGCACCCTTCTACTCTACTTTTTTTTCTATGGGTTCCGAACAGTGAGCTTGCTCAGAACTAAACATCTGTGCTTCCTACACACACGGGCCATATCTAGTTCGACTCTGCTTAGGAAAATGACAAGAACAGTAGCTCCTCTTCAGTCCAATACACTTTCCTTGCTGGGAACAAACGCGAGTGCTATTTGCACTGTGTATGGCAATGGGAGCACATTAGTGAGTCTTCCTACCAGAAAACAACTCTTGCTCGTAGGATCAGAAACTGCATGGGATTCAACTTCATTTAGGACTGGGAAACAAACACTAGCTTGCCTTATAAGAAACACACTCTGCTTTTGAGAAAAGAGCACTATTCTACTCTACTGGGTTTCCTATGGTCTCCGAACAGTGAGCTTGCTCAGAACAAAAGAACTGTGCTTCCTACACACATGGATCATATCTAGTTCAATTCTGCTTAGGAAACTGACAAGAACTTAAGCTCCTCTTCAGTCCAATACACTGTACTTGCTGGGAACAGACGCCAGTGCTATTTGCACTGTGTATGGAAATGGGAGCGCAATAGTGACTTTCCTTACCAGAAAACAACTCTTGCTTGTAGGACCAAAAACTGCATGTGATTCAACTCCATTTCTGACTGGGAAACAAACACTAGCTCGCCTTACAAGAAACACACTCTGCTTTTGAGAAAAGAGCACTCATCTACTCTACTGTGTTTCCTATAGGGCCAGAACAGTGAGCTGGCTAAGAACTAAAGAACTGTGCTTCCTACACATACGCCATATCTAGTTCAATTCTGCTTAGGAAACTGACAAGAACAGTAGCTCCTCTTCAGTCCAATACACTGTGCTTGCTGGAAACAGACCTGAGTGCTACTTGCACTGTGTATGGCAATGGAAGCGCAATAGTGACTCTTCTTACCAGAAAACAACTTTTGCTCATAGGAATAGAAACTGCATGGGATTCAACTCCATTTAAGACTTGGAAACAAACGCTAGCTCGCTTTAGAAGAAAAACACTCTGCTTTTGGGAAAAGGGCACTCTTCTACTCTACTGTGTTTCATATAGGACCAGAACAGTGAGCTTGCTCAGAATAAAAAGAACTGTGCTTCCTACACCCACGGGCCATATCTAGTTCAACTCTGCTTAGGAAACTGACAAGAACAGTAGCTCCTCTTCAGTCCAATACACTGTACATGCTGGGAACCGACGTGAGTGCTATTTGCACTGTGTATGGCAATGGGAGCGCAATAGTGACTTTCCTTACCAGAAAACAACTCTTGCTTGTAGGACCAAAAACTGCATGGGATTCAACTCCATTTAGGACTGGGAAACAAACGCTAGCTCGCCTTACAAGAAACACACTCTGCTTTTGAGAAAAGAGCACTCTTCTACTGTACTGTGTTTCCTATAGGGCCAGAACAGTGAGCTGGCTCAGAACTAAAGAACTGTGCTTCCTACACACACACCATATCTAGTTCAATTCTGCTTAAGAAACTGACAAGAACAGTAGATCCTCTTTAGTCCAATACACTGTACATGCTGGGAAGAGACGCCAGTGCTATTTGCCCTGTGTATGACATATGGGAGCGCAATAGTGACTCTTCTTAACAGAAAACAACTCTTGCTCGTAGGACCAGAAACTGCATGGGATTCAACTTCATTTAGGACTGGGAAACAAACACTAGCTCACCATACAGGAAACACACTCTGCATTTGAGAAAAGAGCACTCTTCTTTTCTACTGTGTTTCCTATAGGGCCAGTACAGTGAGCTTGCTCAGAACAAAAGAACTGTGCTTCGAACACACATGGGTCATATCTAGTTCAACTCTGCTTAGGAAACTGACAAGAACAGTAGCTCCTCTTCATTCCAATACACTGTACTTGCTGCAAACAGACGCGAGTGCTATTTGCACTGTGTATGGCAAGGGGACACAATAGTGACTCTTCTTACCAGAAAACAACCCTTGCTTGTAGGACCAGAAACTGCATGTGAATCAACTCCATTTCTGACTGGGATACAAACACTAGCTCGCCTTACAAGGAACACATGCAGCTTTTGAGAAATGAGCACTCTTCTACTCTACTGTGTTTCCTATGGGGTCCGAACAGTGAGCTTGCACAGAACAAAGGAACTGTGCTTCATACACACGGGACATATTTAGTTCAACTCTGCTTAGGAAACTGAAAAGAACAGTAAATCCTCTTCATTCCAATACACTGTACATGCTGGGAACAGACGCCAGTGCTATTTGCCCTGTGTATGACAATGTGAGCACAATAGTGACTCTTCTTACCAGAAAACAACTCTTGCTCATAGGACCAGAAACTGCATGTGATTCAACTCCATTTAGGACTGGTAAACAAACGCTAGCTCACCTTACAAGAAACACACTCTGCTTTTGAGAAAAGATCACTCTTCTACTCTACTGTGTTTCATATAGGGCCAGAAGAGTGAGCTTGCTCAGAACAAAAGAACTGTGCTTCCTACACACGGGCCATATCTAGTTCAACTCTGCTTAGGAAACTGACAAGAACAGTAGCTCCTCTTCAGTCCAACACACTGTACTTGCTGCGAACAGACGCCAGTGATTTTTGCACTGTGTATGGCAATGTGAGCACAATAGTGACTCTTCTTACCAGAAAACAACTCTTGCTCGTAGAAATAGAAACTGCATGTGATTCAACTCCATTTAGGACTGGGAAACAAACGCTAGCTCGCCTTACAAGAAACACACTCTACTTTTGAAAAAAGAGCACTCTTCTACTCTACTGTGTTTCATATAGGGCCAGAAGAGTGAGCTTGCTCAGAACAAAAGAACTGTGCTTCCTACACATGGGCCATATCTAGTACAACTCTGCTTAGGAAACTGACAAGAACAGTAGATCCTCTTCAGTCCAATAGACTGTACTTGCTGGGAACAGACATGAGTGCTATTTGCACTGTGTATGGCAATGGGAACGCAATAGTGACTCTTCTTACCAGAAAACAACTCTTGCTCATAGGACCAGAAACTGCATGTGATTCAACTCCATTTCTGACTGGGAAACAAACGTTAGCTCGCCTTACAAGAAACACACTCTGCTTTTGAGAAAAGGGCACTCTTCTACTCTACTGTGTTTCCTATGGGGTCTGAACAGTGAGCTTGCTCAGAACAAAAGAACTGTGCTTCCTACACACACGGGCCATATCTAGTACAACTCTCCTTAGGAAACTGACAAGAGCAGTAGCTCCTCTGCAGTCCAATACACTGTACTTGCAGGGAACAGACGGGAGTGCTATTTGCACTATGTATGGCAAAGGGAGCGCAATAGTGACTTTCCTTACCAGAAAACAACTCTTGCTCTTAGGACCAAAAACTGCATGTGACTCAACTTCATTTAGGACTGGGAAACAAACGCTAGCTCACCTTACAAGAAACAAACTCTGCTTTTGAGAAAAGAGCACTCTTCTACTCTACTGTGTTTCCATATGGTCCGAACAGTGAGCTTGCTCAGAACAAAAGAACAGTGCTCCAAACACACACGGGCCATATCTAGTTCAACTTTCCTTAGGAAACTGACAAGAACAGTAGCTCCTCTTCAGTCCAATACACTGTACTTGCTGGAAACAGACGTGATTGCTATTTGCCCTGTGTATGACAATGGGAGCACAATAGTGACTCTTCTTACCAGAAAACAACTCTTGCTCATAGGACCAGAAACTGCATGTGATTCATTTCCATTTAGGACTGGGAAACAAACGCTAGCTCGACTTTCAAGAAACAAACCCTGTTTTGAGAAAAGAGCACTCTTCCAATCTACTGTGTTTCCTATGGGGTCCGAACAGTTAGCTTGCTCAGAAAAAAAGAACTGTGCTTCCTACACACATTGGCCATATCTAGTTCAACTCTGCTTAGGAAACTGACAAGAACAGTAGCTCCTTTTCAGTCCAATACACTGTACTTGCTGCGAAAAAATGCGAGTGCTATTTTCACTGTGTATGGCAATGGGAGAACAATAGTGAGTCTTCTTACCAGAAAACAACTCTTGCTCGTAGGATCAGAAACAGCATGGGATTCAACTTCATTTAGGACTTGGAAACAAACACTAGCTCGCCTTATAAGAAACACACTCTGCTTTTGAGAAAAGAGCACTCTTCTACTCTACTGGGTTTCCTATAGGACCAGTACAGTGAGCTTGCTCAGAACAAAGGAACTGTGCTTCCTACTCACACGGGCCACATCCAGTTCAACTGTGCTTAGGAAACCGACAGGAACAGTAGATCCTCTTCAGTCCAATACACTGTACATGCTGGGAACAGACGCCAGTGCTATTTGCCCTGTGTATGACAATGTGAGAGCAATAGTGACTCTTCTTACCAGAAAACAACTCTTGCTCATAGGACCAGAAACTGCATGTGATTCAACTCCATTTCTGACTGGGAAACAAACACTAGCTCGCCTCACAAGAAACACACTCTGCTTTTGAGAAAAGAGCACTCTTCTACTCTACAGTGTTTCCTATAGGGCCAGAACAGTGAGCTGGCTCAGAACTAAAGAACTGTACTTCCTACACACACGCCATATCTAGTTCAATTCTGCTTAGGAAACTGACAAGAACAGTAGATCCTCTTTAGTCCAATACACTGTACATGCTGGGAACAGACGTGAGTGCTATTTGCCCTGTGTATGACAATGGGAGCGCAATAGTGACTCTTCTTACCAGAAAACAACTCTTGCTCGTAGGACCAGAAACTGCAAGGGATTCAACTTCATTTAGGACTGGGAAACAAACGCTAGCTCACCTTACAAGAAACACACTCTGCTTTTGAGAAAAGAGCACTCTTCTACTCTACTGTGTTTCCTATTGCGCCAGAAGAGTGAGCTTGCTCAGAACAAAAGAACTGTGCTTCCTACACACATGGGCCATATCTAGTTCAACTCTGCTTAGGAAACTGACAAGAACAGTAGCTCCTGTTCAGTCCAATACACTGTACATGCTGGGAACCGACGCGAGTGCTATTTGCACTGTGTGTGGCAATGGGATCAAAATAGTGACGCTTCTGAACAGAAAAAAACTCTTGCTCGTAGGACCAGAAACTGCAAGGAATTCAACTCCATTTCTGACTGGGAAACAAACACTAGCTCGCCTTACAAGAAACACACTCTGCTTTTGAGAAAAGAGCACTCTTCTAGTTTACTGTGTTTCCATATGATCCGAACAGTAGGCTTGCTCAGAACAAAAGAACTGTGCTTCCTACACACGGTCCATATCTAGTTCAACTCTGCTTTGGAAACTGACAAGAACAGTAGATCCTCTGAAGTCCAATAAACTGTAGATGCTGGGAACAGACGCCAGTGCTATTTACCCTGTATATGACAATGGGACCGCAATAGTGATTCTTCTTACCAGAAAACAAGTCTTGCTCATAGGACCAGAAACTGGATGTGATTCAACTCCATTTAGGACTGGGAAACAAACGCTAGCTCGCCTTACAAGAAACACACTCTGCTTTTGAGAAAAGAGCACTCTTCTACTCTACTGTGTTTCCTATAGGCCCAGGACAGTGAGCTTGCTCAGAACAAAAGAACTGTGCTTCCTACACACACGGGCCATATCTAGTTCAACTCTGCTTAGGAAACTGACAGGAACAGTGATTCCTCTTCAGTCCAATACACTGTACTTGCTGGGAACAGACGTGAGTGCTATTTGCACTGTGTATGGCAATGGGAGCACAATAGTGACTCTTCTTACCAGAAAACAACTCTTGCTCCTAGGAGCAGAAAATGCATGTGATTCAACTCCATTTAGGACTGGGAAACAAATGATAGCTCGCCTTACTAGAAACACACTCTGCTTTTGAGAAAAGAGCACTATTCTACTCTACTGGGTTTCCTATGGTGTCTGAACAGAGAGCTTGCTCAGAACAAAAGAACTGTGCTTCCTACACACGGGCCATATCTAGTTCAACTCTGCTTAGGAAACTGACAAGAACAGTAGATCCTCTTCAGTCCAATACACTGTACATGTGGGAACAGACGCCAGTGCTATTTGCCCTGTGTATGACAATGGGAGCACAATAGTGACTCTTCTTACCAGAAAACAACTCTTGCTCATAGGACCAGAAACTGCATGTGATTCATTTCCATTTAGGACTGGGAAACAAACGCTAGCTCGACTTTCAAGAAACAAACCCTGTTTTGAGAAAAGAGCACTCTTCCAATCTACTGTGTTTCCTATGGGGTCCGAACAGTTAGCTTGCTCAGAAAAAAAGAACTGTGCTTCCTACACACATGGGCCATATCTAGTTCAACTCTGCTTAGGAAACTGACAAGAACAGTAGCTCCTTTTCAGTCCAATACACTGTACTTGCTGCGAAAAAATGCGAGTGCTATTTTCACTGTGTATGGCAATGGGAGAACAATAGTGAGTCTTCTTACCAGAGAACAACTCTTGCTCGTAGGATCAGAAACAGCATGGGATTCAACTTCATTTAGGACTTGGAAACAAACACTAGCTCGCCTTATAAGAAACACACTCTGCTTTTGAGAAAAGAGCACTCTTCTACTCTACTGGGTTTCCTATAGGACCAGTACAGTGAGCTTGCTCAGAACAAAAGAACTGTGCTTCCTACTCACACGGGCCACATCCAGTTCAACTGTGCTTAGGAAACCGACAGAAACAGTAGATCCTCTTCAGTCCAATACACTGTACATGCTGGGAACAGACGCCAGTGCTATTTGCCCTGTGTATGACAATGTGAGAGCAATAGTGACTCTTCTTACCAGAAAACAACTCTTGCTCATAGGACCAGAAACTGCATGTGATTCAACTCCATTTCTGACTGGGAAACAAACACTAGCTCGCCTCACAAGAAACACACTCTGCTTTTGAGAAAAGAGCACTCTTCTACTCTACAGTGTTTCCTATAGGGCCAGAACAGTGAGCTGGCTCAGAACTAAAGAACTGTACTTCCTACACACACGCCATATCTAGTTCAATTCTGCTTAGGAAACTGACAAGAACAGTAGCACCTCTTCAGTCCAATACACTGTACTTGCTGGGAACAGACGCGAGTGCTATTTGCACTGTGTGTGGAAATGGGAGCACAATAGTGACTTTCCTTACCAGAAAACAACTCTTGCTCGTAGGACCAGAAACTGCATAGGATTCAACTCCATTTAGGACTGGGAAACAAATGCTAGTTGGCCTTTCAAGAAACAAACCCTGTTTTGAGAAAAGAGCACTCTTCCAATCTACTGTATTTCCTATGGGGTCCGAACAGTGAGCTTGCTCAGAACAAAAGAACTGTGCTTCCTACACACACACGCCATATCTAGTTCAATTCTGCTTAGGAAACTGCCAAGAACAGTAGATCCTCTTTAGTCCAATACACTGTACATGCTGGGAACAGACGCCAGTACTATTTGCCCTTGTATGACAATGGGAGCGCAATAGTGACTCTTCTTACCAGAAAACAACTCTTGCTCGTAGGACCAGAAACTGCATGGGATTCAACTTCATTTAGGACTGGGAAACAAACGCTAGCTCACCTTACAAGAAACACACTCTGCTTTTGAGAAAAGAGCACTCTTCTTCTCTACTGTGTTTCCTATAGGGCCAGTACAGTGAGCTTGCTCAGAACAAAAGAACTGTGCTTCCTACACACACGGGCCATATCCAGTTCAACTGTGCTTAGGAAACTGAAAAGAACAGTATCTCCTCTTCAGTCCAATACACTGTACTTGCTGGGAACAGACGCCAGAGCTATTTGCCCTTGTATGACAATGGGAGCGCAATAGGGACTCTTCTTACCAGAAAACAACTCTTGCTCATAGGACCAGAAACTGCATGGGATTCAACTTCATTTAGGACTGGGAAACAAATGATAGCTCACCTTACAAGAAACACACTCTGCTTTTGAGAAAAGAGCACTCTTCTTCTCTACTGTGTTTCCTATAGGGCCAGTACAGTGAGCTTGCTCAGAACAAAAGAACTGTGCTTCCTACACACACGGGCCATATCCAGTTCAACTGTGCTTAGGAAACTGACAAGAACAGTAGCTCCTGTACTGTCCAATACACTGTACTTGCTGGGAAGTGACGCGATTGCTATCTGTACTCTGTATGGCAATGGGAGCGCAATAGTGACTCTTCTTAACGGAAAAAAACTCTTGCTCGTAGGACCAGAAACTGCATGGGGTTCAACTCCATTTCTGACTGGGAAACAAACACTATCTCGCCTTACAAGAAACACACTTTTTTTTTGAGAAAAGAGCACTCTTCTACTCTACTGTGTTTCCTATGGGTTCCGAACAGTGAGCTTGCTCAGAACAAAACAACTGTGCTTCCTACACACACGGGCCATATCTATTTCAACTCTGCTTAGGAAACTGACAAGAACAGTAGCTCCTCTTCAGTCCAATACACTGTCCTTGTTGGGAAAAGACGCGAGTGCTATTTGCACTGTGTATGGGAATGGGAGTGCAATAGTGACTTTCCTTACCAGAAATCAACTCTTGCTCGTAGGACCAGGAACTGCATGTGATTCAACTCCATTTAGGACTGGGAAACAAACACTAGTTGGCCTTTCAAGAAACAAACCCTGCTTTTGAGAAAAGAGCACTCTTCTACTCTAATGTGTTTCCTATGGGGTCCGAACAGTGAGCTTGCTCAGAACAAAACAACTGTGCTTCGAACACACATGGGTCATATCTAGTTCAACTCTGCTTAGGAAACTGAAAAGAACAGTAGCTCCTCTTCAGTCCAATACACTGTACTTGCTGCGAACAGACGCGAGTGCTATTTGCACTGTGTATGGCAAGAGGACACAATAGTGACTCTTCTTACCAGAAAACAACTCTTGATCGTAGGACCAGAAACTGCATGTGAATCAACTCCATTTCTGACTGAGAAACAAACACTAGCTCGCCTTACAAGAAACACACTCTGCTTTTGAGAAAAGAGCACTCTTCTACTCTACTGTGTTTCCTATGGGGTTCGAACAGTGAGCTTGCTCAGAACAAAAGAACTGTGCTTCCTACACTCACGGGTCATATCTAGTTCAACTCTGCTTAGGAAACTGACAAGAACAGTAGCTCCTCTTCAGTCCAATACACTGTACATGCTGGGAACAGACGCCAGTGCTATTTGCCATGGGTATGACAATGTGAGCACAATAGTGACTCTTCTTACCAGAAAACAACTCTTGCTCATAGGAGCAGAAACTGCATGTGATTCAACTCCATTTAGGACTGGGAAAAAAACGCTAGCTCGCCTTACAAAAAACACACTCTTCTTTTGAGAAAAGAGCACCCTTCTACTCTACTTTTTTTTCTATGGGTTCTGAACAGTGAGCTTGCTCAGAACAAAATATCTGTGCTTCCTACTCACACGGGCCATATCTAGTTCAACTCTGCTTAGGAAAATGACAAGAACAGTAGCTCCTCTTCATTCCAATACACTGTACTTGCTGCGAACAGACGCCAGTGATTTTTGCACTGTGTATGGCAATGGGAGCACAATAGTGACTCTTCTTACCAAAAAACAACTCTTGCTCGTATGAATAGAAACTGCATGTGATTCAACTCCATTTAGGACATGGAAACAAGCTCTAGCTCGCCTTACGAGAAACACACTCTACTTTTGAAAAAAGAGCACTCTTCTACTCTACTGTGTTTCTAATAGAGCCAGAAGAGTGAGCTTGCTCAGAACAAAAGAACTGTGCTTCCAACACACACGGGCCATATCTAGTTCAACTCTGCTTAGGAAACTGACAAGAACAGTACATCTTCTTCAGTCCAATGCACTGTACTTGCTGGAAACAGACGTGAGTGCTATTTGCACTGTGTATGGCAATGGGAACGCAATAGTGACTCATCTTACCAGAAAACAACTCTTGCTCCTAGGACCAGAAACTGCATGTGATTCAACTCCATTTAGGACTGGGAAACAAACGCTAGCTCGCCTTACAAGAAACACACTCTGCTTTTGAGAAAAGAGCACTCTTCTACTCTACTGTGTTTCCTATAGGCCCCGGAAAGTGAGCTTGCTCAGAACAAAAGAACTGTGCTTCCTACACACACGGGCCATATCTAGTTCATTTCTGCTTAGGAAACTGACAAGAACAGTAGATCCTCTTCAGTCCAATACCCTGTAAATGCTGGGAACAGATGCCAGCGCTATTTGCCCTGTGTATGAAAATGGGAGCACAATAGTGACTCTTCTTACCAGAAAACAACTCTTGCTCGTAGGACCAGAAACTGCATGTGATTCAACTCCATTTAGGACTGGGAAACAAACGCTAGCTTGCCTTACAAGAAACACACTCTGCTCTTGAGAAAAGGGCACTCTTCTACTCTACTGTGTTTCCTATGGGGTCCGAACAGTGAGCTTGCTCAGAACAAAAGAACTGTGCTTCCTACACACACGGGCCATATCTAGTACAACTCTCCTTAGGAAACTGACAATAGCAGTAGCTCCTCTTCAGTCCAATACACTGTACTTGCAGGGAACAGACGGGAGTGCTATTTGCACTATGTATGGCAAAGGGAGCGCAATAGTGACTTTCCTTATCAGAAAACAACTCTTGCTCATAGGACCAAAAACTGCATGTGACTCAACTTCATTTAGGACTGGGAAACAAATGCTAGCTCACCTTACAAGAAACAAACTCTGCTTTTGACAAAAGAGCACTCTTCTTCTCTACTAAGTTTCCTACAGGGCCAGTACAGTGAGCTTGCTCAGAACAAGTGAACTGTGCTTCCTACACACACGGACCATATCTAGTTCAACTCTGCTTAGGAAACTGACAAGAACAGTAGCTCCTGTACTGTCCAATACACTGTACTTCCTGGGAAGTAACGCGAGTGCTATTTGTACTGTGTATGGCAATGGGAGCACAATAGTGACTCTTCTTAACGGAAAAAAACTCTTGATTGTAGGACCAGAAACTGCATGGGGTTCAACTCCATTTCTGACTGGGAAACAAACACTATCTCGCCTTACAAGAAACACCCTTTTTTTTTTGAGAAAAGAGCACTCTTCTACTCTACTGTGTTTCCGATGGGTTCCGAACAGTGAACTTGCTCAGAACAAAACAACTGTGCTTCCTACACACACGGGCCATATCTAGTTCAACTCTGCTTAGGAAACTGACAAGAACAGTAGCTCCTCTTCAGTCCAATACACTGTCATTGTTGGGAACAGACGCGAGGGCTATTTGCACTGTGTATGGGAATGTGAGCACTATAGTGACTTTCCTTACCAGAAATCAACTCTTGCTCGTATGACCAGAAACTGCATGTGATTCAACTCCATTTAGGAGTGGGAAACAAACGCTAGTTGGCCTTTCAAGAAACAAACCCTGCTTTTGAGAAAAGAGCACTCTTCTACTCTAATGTGTTTCCTATGGGGTCCGAACAGTGAGCTTGCTCAGAACAAAACAACTGTGCTTCGAACACACATTGGTCATATCTAGTTCAACTCTGCTTAGGAAACTGAAAAGAACAGTAGCTCCTCTTCAGTCCAATACACTCTACTTGCTGCGAACAGACGCGAGTGCTATTTGCACTGTGTATGGCAAGAGGACACAATAGTGACTATTCTTACCAGAAAACAACTCTAGCTCGTAGGACCAGAAACTGCATGTGAATCAACTCCATTTCTGACTGGGAAACAAACACTAGCTCACCTTATAAGAAACACACTCTGCTTTTGAGAAAAGAGCACTCTTCTACTCTACTGTGTTTCCTATGGGGTCCGAACAGTGAGCTTGCTCAGAACAAAAGAACTGTGCTTCCTACACTCACGGGTCATATCTAGTTCAACTCTGCTTAGGAAACTGACAAGAACAGTAGCTCCTCTTCAGTCCAATACACTGTACATGCTGGGAACAGACGCCATTGCTATTTGCCATGTGTATGACAATGTGAGCGCAATAGTGACTCTTCTTACCAGAAAACAACTCTTGCTCATAGGACCAGAAACTGCATGTGATTCAACTCCATTTAAGACTGGGAAAAAAACGCTAGCTCGCCTTACAAAAAACACACTCTTCTTTTGAGAAAAGAGCACCCTTCTACTCTACTTTTTTGTCTATGGGTTCCGAACAGTGAGCTTGCTCAGAACAAAACATCTGTGCTTCCTACACACACGGGCCACATCTAGTTCAACTCTGCCTAGGAAAATGACAAGAACAGTAGCTCCTCTTCATTCCAATACACTGTACTTGCTGCGAACAGACGCCAGTGATTTTTGCACTGTGTATGGCAATGGGAGCGCAATAGTGACTCTTCTTACCAGAAAACAACTCTTGCTCGTAGGAATAGAAACTGCATGTGATTCAACTCCATTTAGGACATGGAAACAAACGCTAGCTCGCCTTACAAGAAACACACTCTACTTTTGAAAAAAGAGCACTCTTCTACTCTACTGTGTTTCTAATAGAGCCAGAAGAGTAAGCTTGCTCAGAACAAAAGAAGTGTGCTTCCTACACACACGGGCTATATCTAGTTCAACTCTGCTTAGGAAACTACAAGAACAGTACATCTTCTTCAGTCCAATACACTGTACTTGCTGGGAACAGACGTGAGTGCTATTTGCACTGTGTATGGCAATGGGAACGCAATAGTGACTCTTCTTACCAGAAAACAACTCTTGCTCATAGGACCAGAAACTGCATGTGATTCAACTCCATTTAGGACTGGGAAAAAAACGCTAGCTAGCCTTACAAAAAACACACCCTTCTTTTGAGAAAAGAGCACCCTTCTACTCTACTTTTTTTTCTATGGGTTCCGAACAGTGAGCTTGCTCAGAACTAAACATCTGTGCTTCCTACACACACGGGCCATATCTAGTTCGACTCTGCTTAGGAAAATGACAAGAACAGTAGCTCCTCTTCAGTCCAATACACTTTCCTTGCTGGGAACAAACGCGAGTGCTATTTGCACTGTGTATGGCAATGGGAGCACATTAGTGAGTCTTCCTACCAGAAAACAACTCTTGCTCGTAGGATCAGAAACTGCATGGGATTCAACTTCATTTAGGACTGGGAAACAAACACTAGCTTGCCTTATAAGAAACACACTCTGCTTTTGAGAAAAGAGCACTATTCTACTCTACTGGGTTTCCTATGGTCTCCGAACAGTGAGCTTGCTCAGAACAAAAGAACTGTGCTTCCTACACACATGGATCATATCTAGTTCAATTCTGCTTAGGAAACTGACAAGAACTTAAGCTCCTCTTCAGTCCAATACACTGTACTTGCTGGGAACAGACGCCAGTGCTATTTGCACTGTGTATGGAAATGGGAGCGCAATAGTGACTTTCCTTACCAGAAAACAACTCTTGCTTGTAGGACCAAAAACTGCATGTGATTCAACTCCATTTCTGACTGGGAAACAAACACTAGCTCGCCTTACAAGAAACACACTCTGCTTTTGAGAAAAGAGCACTCATCTACTCTACTGTGTTTCCTATAGGGCCAGAACAGTGAGCTGGCTAAGAACTAAAGAACTGTGCTTCCTACACATACGCCATATCTAGTTCAATTCTGCTTAGGAAACTGACAAGAACAGTAGCTCCTCTTCAGTCCAATACACTGTGCTTGCTGGAAACAGACCTGAGTGCTACTTGCACTGTGTATGGCAATGGAAGCGCAATAGTGACTCTTCTTACCAGAAAACAACTTTTGCTCATAGGAATAGAAACTGCATGGGATTCAACTCCATTTAAGACTTGGAAACAAACGCTAGCTCGCTTTAGAAGAAAAACACTCTGCTTTTGGGAAAAGGGCACTCTTCTACTCTACTGTGTTTCATATAGGACCAGAACAGTGAGCTTGCTCAGAATAAAAAGAACTGTGCTTCCTACACCCACGGGCCATATCTAGTTCAACTCTGCTTAGGAAACTGACAAGAACAGTAGCTCCTCTTCAGTCCAATACACTGTACATGCTGGGAACCGACGTGAGTGCTATTTGCACTGTGTATGGCAATGGGAGCGCAATAGTGACTTTCCTTACCAGAAAACAACTCTTGCTTGTAGGACCAAAAACTGCATGGGATTCAACTCCATTTAGGACTGGGAAACAAACGCTAGCTCGCCTTACAAGAAACACACTCTGCTTTTGAGAAAAGAGCACTCTTCTACTGTACTGTGTTTCCTATAGGGCCAGAACAGTGAGCTGGCTCAGAACTAAAGAACTGTGCTTCCTACACACACACCATATCTAGTTCAATTCTGCTTAAGAAACTGACAAGAACAGTAGATCCTCTTTAGTCCAATACACTGTACATGCTGGGAAGAGACGCCAGTGCTATTTGCCCTGTGTATGACATATGGGAGCGCAATAGTGACTCTTCTTAACAGAAAACAACTCTTGCTCGTAGGACCAGAAACTGCATGGGATTCAACTTCATTTAGGACTGGGAAACAAACACTAGCTCACCATACAGGAAACACACTCTGCATTTGAGAAAAGAGCACTCTTCTTTTCTACTGTGTTTCCTATAGGGCCAGTACAGTGAGCTTGCTCAGAACAAAAGAACTGTGCTTCGAACACACATGGGTCATATCTAGTTCAACTCTGCTTAGGAAACTGACAAGAACAGTAGCTCCTCTTCATTCCAATACACTGTACTTGCTGCAAACAGACGCGAGTGCTATTTGCACTGTGTATGGCAAGGGGACACAATAGTGACTCTTCTTACCAGAAAACAACCCTTGCTTGTAGGACCAGAAACTGCATGTGAATCAACTCCATTTCTGACTGGGATACAAACACTAGCTCGCCTTACAAGGAACACATGCAGCTTTTGAGAAATGAGCACTCTTCTACTCTACTGTGTTTCCTATGGGGTCCGAACAGTGAGCTTGCACAGAACAAAGGAACTGTGCTTCATACACACGGGACATATTTAGTTCAACTCTGCTTAGGAAACTGAAAAGAACAGTAAATCCTCTTCATTCCAATACTCTGTACATGCTGGGAACAGACGCCAGTGCTATTTGCCCTGTGTATGACAATGTGAGCACAATAGTGACTCTTCTTACCAGAAAACAACTCTTGCTCATAGGACCAGAAACTGCATGTGATTCAACTCCATTTAGGACTGGTAAACAAACGCTAGCTCACCTTACAAGAAACACACTCTGCTTTTGAGAAAAGATCACTCTTCTACTCTACTGTGTTTCATATAGGGCCAGAAGAGTGAGCTTGCTCAGAACAAAAGAACTGTGCTTCCTACACACGGGCCATATCTAGTTCAACTCTGCTTAGGAAACTGACAAGAACAGTAGCTCCTCTTCAGTCCAACACACTGTACTTGCTGCGAACAGACGCCAGTGATTTTTGCACTGTGTATGGCAATGTGAGCACAATAGTGACTCTTCTTACCAGAAAACAACTCTTGCTCGTAGAAATAGAAACTGCATGTGATTCAACTCCATTTAGGACTGGGAAACAAACGCTAGCTCGCCTTACAAGAAACACACTCTACTTTTGAAAAAAGAGCACTCTTCTACTCTACTGTGTTTCATATAGGGCCAGAAGAGTGAGCTTGCTCAGAACAAAAGAACTGTGCTTCCTACACATGGGCCATATCTAGTTCAACTCTGCTTAGGAAACTGACAAGAACAGTAGATCCTCTTCAGTCCAATAGACTGTACTTGCTGGGAACAGACATGAGTGCTATTTGCACTGTGTATGGCAATGGGAACGCAATAGTGACTCTTCTTACCAGAAAACAACTCTTGCTCATAGGACCAGAAACTGCATGTGATTCAATTCCATTTCTGACTGGGAAACAAACGTTAGCTCGCCTTACAAGAAACACACTCTGCTTTTGAGAAAAGGGCACTCTTCTACTCTACTGTGTTTCCTATGGGGTCTGAACAGTGAGCTTGCTCAGAACAAAAGAACTGTGCTTCCTACACACACGGGCCATATCTAGTACAACTCTCCTTAGGAAACTGACAAGAGCAGTAGCTCCTCTGCAGTCCAATACACTGTACTTGCAGGGAACAGACGGGAGTGCTATTTGCACTATGTATGGCAAAGGGAGCGCAATAGTGACTTTCCTTACCAGAAAACAACTCTTGCTCTTAGGACCAAAAACTGCATGTGACTCAACTTCATTTAGGACTGGGAAACAAACGCTAGCTCACCTTACAAGAAACAAACTCTGCTTTTGAGAAAAGAGCACTCTTCTACTCTACTGTGTTTCCATATGGTCCGAACAGTGAGCTTGCTCAGAACAAAAGAACAGTGCTCCAAACACACACGGGCCATATCTAGTTCAACTTTCCTTAGGAAACTGACAAGAACAGTAGCTCCTCTTCAGTCCAATACACTGTACTTGCTGGAAACAGACGTGATTGCTATTTGCATTGTGTATGGCAATGGGAGCGCAACAGTGACTTTCCTTACCAGAAAACAAATCTTGCTCATAGGACCAGACTCTGCATGGGATTCAACTCCATTTAGGACTGGGAAACAAACGCTAGTTGGCCTTTCGAGAAACAAACCCTGTTTTGAGAAAATAGCACTCTTCCAATCTACTGTGTTTCCTATGGTGTTCGAACAGTGAGCTTGCTCAAAAAAAAAAGAACTTTGCTTCCTACACACATGGGCCATATCTAGTTCAACTCTACTTAGGAAACTGACAAGAACAGTAGCTCCTTTTCAGTCCAATACACTGTACTTGCTGCAAACAGATGCAAGTGCTATTTTCACTGTGTATGGCAATGGGAACACAATAGTGAGTCTTCTTACCAGAAAACAACTCTTGCTCGTAGGATCAAAAACTGCATGGGATTCAACTTCATTTAGGACTGGGAAACAAACACTAGCTCGCCTTATAAGAAACACACTCTGCTTTTGAGAAAAGAGCACTTTTCTACTCTATTGGGTTTCCTATGGGGTCCGAACAGTGAGCTTGCTCAGAACAAAAGAACTGTGCTTCCTACACACACGGGCCATATGTAGTTCAACTCTGCTTAGGAAACTGACAAGAACAGAAGCTCCTCTTCAGTCCAATACACTATACTTGCTCGGAACAGACACCAGTGCTATTTGCACTGTGTATGGCAATGGGAGCGCAATAGTGACTTTCCTTACCAGAAAACAACTCTTGCTTGTAGGACCAAAAACTGCATGTGATTCAACTCCATTTAGGACTTGGAAACAAACGCTACCTCACCTTACAAGAAACACACTCTGCTTTTGAGAAAAGAGCACTCTTCTACTCTACTGTGTTTCCTATTTGGCCAGAACAGTGAGCTGGCTCAGAATTAAAGAACTGTGCTTCCTACACACACGGGCCACATCTAGTTCAATTCTGCTTAGGAAACTGACAAGAACAGTAGATCCTCTTGGGTTCAATACACTGTCCTTGTTGGGAACAGACGCGAGTGCTATTTGCCCTGTGTATGACAATGGGAGCGCAATAGTGACTCTTCTTACCAGAAAACAACTCTTGCTCGTAGGACCAGAAACTGCATGGGTTTCAACTACATTTAGGACTGGGAAACAAACGCTAGTTTGCCTTACAAAAAACACACTCTTCTTTTGAGAAAAGAGCACCCTTCTACTCTACTTTTTTTTCTATGGTTTCCGAACAGTGAGCTTGCTCAGAACAAAACAACTGTGCTTCCTACACACACGGGCCAAATCTAGTTCAACTCTGCTTAGGAAACTGACAAGAACAGTAGCTCCTCTTCAGTCCAATACACTTTCCTTACTGGGAACAGACGCGAGTGCTATTTGCACTGTGTATGGCAATGGGAGCACTATAGTGACTTTCCTTACCAGAAAACAACTCTTGCTTGTAGGACCAGAAACTGCATGGGATTCAACTCCATTTAGGACTGGAAACAAACGCTAGCTCGCCTTACAAGAAACACACTCTGCTTTTGAGAAAAGAGCACTCTTCTACTCTACTGTGTTTCCTATAGGGCCAGAACAGTGAGTTTGCTCAGAACAAAAGAACTGTGCTTCCTACACACACGGGCCATATCTAGTTCAACTATGCTTAGGAAACTGACAAGAACAGTAGCTCCTCTTCAGTCCAATACACTGTACTTGCTGGGAACAGACTTGAGTGCTATTTGAACTGTGTATGGCAATGGGAACGCAATAGTGACTCTTCTTTCCAGAAAACAACTCTTGCTCATAGGACCAGAAACTGAATGGGATTCAACTTCATTTAGGACTGGGAAACAAAGGCTAGCTCGAGTTGCAAGAAACACACTCTGCTTTTGAGAAAAGAGCACTCTTCTACTCTACTGTGTTTCCTATAGGCCCAGAACAGTGAACTTGCTCAGAACAAAAGAACTGTGCTTCCTACACACACGGGCCACATCTAGTTCAATTCTGTTTAGGAAACTGACAAGAACAGTAGATCCTCTTCAGTCCAATACACTGTAAATGCTGGGAACCGACGCCAGTGCTTTTTGCCCTGTGTATGACAATGTGAGCGCAATAGTGACTCTTCTTACCAGAAAACAACTCTTGCTCATAGGACCAGAAACTGCATGTGATTCAACTCCATTTAGGACTGGGAAACAAAGGCTAGCTCGAGTTGCAAGAAACACACTCTGCTTTTGAGAAAAGAGCACTCTTCTACTCTACTGTGTTTCCTATAGGCCCAGAACAGTGAGCTTGCTCAGAACAAAAGAACTGTGCTTCCTGCACACACGGGCCATATCTAGTTCAATTCTGTTTAGGAAACTGACAAGAACAGTAGATCCTCTTCAGTCCAATACACTGTTAATGCTGGGAACCGACGCCAGTGCTTTTTGCCCTGTGTATGACAATGTGAGCGCAATAGTGACTCTTCTTACCAGAAAACAACTCTTGTCCATAGGACCAGAAACTGCATGTGATTCAACTCCATTTAGGACTGGGAAACAAACAATAGCTCGCCTTACAAGAAACACACTCTGCTTTTGAGAAAAGGGCACTCTTCTACTCTACTGTGTTTCCTATGGGGTCCGAACAGTGAGCTTGCTCAGAACAAAAGAACTGTGCTTCCTACACACACGGGCCATATCTACTACAACTCTCCTTAGGAAACTGAAAAGAGCAGTAGCTCCTCTTCAGTCCAATACACTGTACTTGCTGGGAACAGATGCCAGTGCTATTTATACTGTGTATGGCAATGGGAGCGCAATAGTGACTCTTCTTACCAGAAAACAACTCTTGCTCATAGGACCAGAAACTGCATGTGATTCAACTCCATTTAGGACATGGAAACAAACGCTAGCTCGCCTTACAAGAAACACACTCTACTTTTGAAAAAAGAGCACTCTTCTACACTACAGTGTTTCCTATAGTCCCAGAACGGTGAGCTTGCTCAGAACAAAAGAACTGTGCTTCCTACACACATGAGCCATATCTAGATCAATTCTGCTTAGGAAACTGACAAGAACAGTAGATCCTCTTCAGTCCAATACACTGTATATGCTGGGAAAAGACGCCAGTGCTATTTGCCCTGTGTATGACAATGGGAGCGCAATAGTGACTCTTCTTACCAGAAAACAACTCTTGCTCGTAGGACCAGAAACTGCATGGGATTCAACTTCATTTAGGACTAGGAAACAAACACTAGCTTGCCTTATAAGAAACACACTCTGCTTTTGAGAAAAGAGCACGCTTCTACTCTACTGGGTTTCCTATGTGGTCCGAACAGTGAGCTTGCTCAGAACAAAAAAACTGTGCTTCCTACACACATAGGCCATATCTAGTTCAATTCTGCTTAGGAAACTGACAAGAACTTTAGCTCCTCTTCAGTCCAATACACTGTACTTGCTGGGAAAAGAGGCCAGTGCTATTTGCACTGTGTATGGCAATGGGAGCGCAATAGTGACTTTTTTTACCGGAAAACAACTCTTGCTTGTAGGACCAAAAACTGCATGTGATTCAACTCCATTTAGGACTGGGAAACAAACGCTAGCTCGCCTTACAAGAAACACACTCTGCTTTTGAGAAAAGAGCACTCTTCTACTCTACTGTGTTTCCTATAGGGCCAGAACAGTGAGCTGGCTAAGAACTAAAGAACTGTGCTTCCTACACATACGCCATATCTAGTTCAATTCGGCTTAGGAAACTGACAAGAACAGTAGCTCCTCTTCAGTCCAATACACTGTACATGCTGGGAACAGACGCCAGTGCAATTTGCCCTGTGTACGACAATGTGAGCACAATAGTGACTCTTCTTACCAGAAAACAACTCTTGCTCTTAGGTCCAGAAAATGCATGTGATTCAACTCCATTTAGGACTGGGAAACAAACACTAGCTCGCCTTACAAGAAACACAGTCTGCTTTTGAGAAAAGGGCACTCTTCTACTCTACTGTGTTTCCTATGGTGTCTGAACAGTGAGCTTGCTCAGAACAAAAGAACTGTGCTTCCTGCACACACGGGCCATATCTAGTACAACTCTCCTTAGTAAACTGAAAAGAGCAGTAGCTCCTCTTCAGTCCAATACACTGTACTTGCTGGGAACAGACGCCAGTGCTATTTATACTGTGTATCGCAATGGGAGCACAATAGTGACTTTCCTTACCATAAAACAACTCTTGCTTGCAGGAACAAAAACTGAATGGGATTCAACTAAATTTAGGACTGGGAAACAAACACTAGCTCGCCTTACAAGAAACACACTCTGCTTTTGAGAAAAGAGCACTCTTCTACTGTACTGTGTTTCCTATACGGCCAGAACAGTGAGCTGGCTCAGAACTAAAGAACAGTGCTTCCTACATACACGCCACATCTAGTTCAATTCTGCTTAGGAAACTGCCAAGAACAGTAGCTCCTCTTCATTCCAATACAGTGTACTTGCTGTGAACAGACGCCAGTGATTTTTGCACTGTGTATGGCAATGGGAGCGCAATAGTGACTCTTCTTACCAGAAAACAACTCTTGCTCGTAGAAATAGAAACTGCATGTGATTCAACTCCATTTAGGACATGGAAACAAACGCTAGCTCGCCTTACAAGAAACACACTCTACTTTTGAAAAAAGAGCACTCTTCTACTCTGTGTTTCATATAGGGCCAGAAGAGTGAGCTTGCTCAGAACAAAAGAACTGTGCTTCCTACACACACGGGCCATATCTAGTTCAATTCTGCTTAGGAAACTGACAAGAACAGTAGATCCTCTTCAGTCCAATACACTGTACATGCTGGGAACAGACGCCAGTGCTATTTGCCCTGTGTATGAAAATGGGAGCGCAATAGTGACTCTTCTTACCACAAAACAACTCTTGCTCATAGGACCAGAAACTGCATGTGATTCAACTCCATTTAGGACTGGGAAACAAACGCTAGCTTGCCTTACAAGAAACACACTATGCTCTTGAGAAAAGGGCACTCTTCTACTCTACTGTGTTTCCTATGGGGTCCGAACAGTGAGCTTGCACAGAACAAAAGAACTGTGCTTCCTACACACACGGGCCATATCTAGTACAACTCTCCTTAGGAAACTGACAAGAGCAGTAGCCCCTCTTCAGTCCAATACACTGTACTTGCAGGGAACAGACTGGAGTGCTATTTGCACTATGTATGGCAAAGGGAGCGCAATAGTGACTTTCCTTACCAGAAAACAACTCTTGCTTGTAGGACCAAAAACTGCATGTGACTCAACTTCATTTAGGACTGGGAAACAAACGATAGATCACCTTACAAGAAACAAACTCTGCTTTTGACAAAAGAGCACTCTTCTTCTCTACTAAGTTTCCTATAGGGCCAGTACAGTGAGCTTGCTCAGAATAAAAGAACAGTGCTTCCTACACACACGGACCATATGTAGTTCAACTCTGCTTAGGACACTGACAAGAACAGTAGCTCCTGTTCTGTCAAATACACTGTACTTGCTGGGAAGAGACGCGAGTGCTATTTGTACTGTGTATGGCAATGGGAGCACAATAGTGACTCTTCTTAACGGAAAAAAACTCTTGCTCGTAGGACCAGAAACTGCATGGGGTTCAACTCCATTTCTGACTGGGAAACAAACACTAGCTCGCCTTACAAGAAAAACACTTTTTTTTTGAGAAAAGAGCACTCTTCTACTCTACTGTGTTTCCTATATGTCCAGAACAGTGAGCTTTCTCAGAACAAAACAACTGTGCTTCCTACACACACGGGCCATATCTAGTTCAACTCTGCTTAGGAAACTGACAAGGACATTAGCTCCTCTTCAGTCCAATACACTGTACTTGCTGGGAATAGACGCCAGTGCTATATGCACTGTGTATGGCAATGGGAGCGCAATAGTGACTCTTCTTACCAGAAAACAACTCTTGCTCGTAGGACCAGAAACTGCATGCGATTCAACTTCATTTAGGACTGGGAAACAAACACTAGCTCACCTTACAAGAAACACACTCTGCTTTTGAGAAAAGAGCACTCTTCTTCTCTACTGTGTTTCAAATAGGGCCAGTACAGTGATCTTGCTCAGAACAAAAGAACTGTGCTTCCTACTCACACGGGCCATATCTAGTTCAACTCTGCTTAGGAAACTGAAAAGAACAGAAGCTCCTCTTCAGTCCAATACACTGTATTTGCTGGGAACAGATGCGAGGGCTCTTTGCCCTGTGTAACGCAATGGGAGCACAATAGTGAGTCTTCTTTTGAGAAAACAACTCTTGCTCATAGGATCAGAAACTGCACGGGATTAAACCTCATTTAGGACTCTGAAACAAACACTAGCTAGCCTTACAAGAAACACACTTTGCTTTTGAGAAAAGAGCACTCTTCTACTCTTCTGTGTTTCCTATAGGGCCAGAACAGTGAGATTGCTCAGAACAAAAGAACTGTACTTCCTACACACACGGGCCATATCTAGTTCAACTCTGCTTAGGAAACTGACAAGAACAGTAGATCCTCTTCAGTCCAATACACTGTACTTGCTGGGAACAGACGTGAGTGCTATTTGCACTGTGTAAGGCAATGGGAGCACAATAGTGACTCTTCTTACCAGAAAACAACTCTTGCTCGTAGGACCAGAAACTGCATGTGATTCAACTCCATTTCTGACTGGGAAACAAACACTAGTTCGCCTTACAAGAAAAACACTCTGCTTTTGAGAAAAGAGCACACTTCTACTCTACTGTGTTTCCTATGGGTTCCGAAAAGTGAGTTTGCTCATAACAAAAGAACTGTGCTTCCTACACACACGGGCCATATCTTGTTCTACTCTGCTTAGGCAACTGACAGGGACATTAGCTCCTCTTCATTCCAATACACTGTACTTGCTGGAAGCAGAGGCGAGTGCTATTTGCACTGTGTATGGCAATGGGAGCACAATAGTGACTCTTCTTACCAGAAAACAACTCTTGCTCGTAGGACCAGAAACTGCATGTGATTCAACTCCATTTAGGACTGGGAAACAAACGCTAGCTTGCCTTACAAGAAACACACTCTGCTTTTGAGAAAAGAGCACTCTTCTACTCTACTGTGTTTCCTATGGTGTTTGAACAGAGAGATTGCTCAGAACAAAACAACTGTGCTTCCTCCACAAACGGGCCATATCTAGTTCAACTCTGCTTAGGAAAATGACAAGAACAGTAGCTCCTCTTCAGTCCAATACACTGTCTTTGCTGGGAACAGACGCTAGTGCTATTTGCACTGTGTATGGCAATGGGAGCGCAATAGTGACTTTCCTTACCAGAAAACAACTCTTGCTGGTACTACCAGAAACTGCATGGGATTCACTCCATTTAGGACTGGGAAACAAACGCTAGTTGGCCTCACAAGAAACACACCCTGCTTTTGGGAAAAGAGCACTCTTCCACTCTACTGTGTTTCCTATTTGGTCCGAACAGTGAGCTTGCTCAGAAAAAAAGAACTGTGCTTCCTACACGCATGGGCCATATCTAGTTCAACTGTGCCTAGGAAACTGACAAGAAGAGTAGCTCCTTTTCAGTCCAATACACTGTACTTGCTGCGAACAGATGCGAGTGATATTTTCACTGTGTTCGCAATGGGAGCACAATAGTGAGTCTTCTTACCAGAAAACAACTCTTGTTCGTAGGATCAGAAACTGTATGGGATTCAACTTCATTTAGGACTGGAAAACAACACTAGCTTGCCTTATAAGAAACACACTCTGCTTTTGAGAAAAGAGCACTCTTCTACTCTACTGGGTTTCCTATGGGGTCCGAACATTGAGCTTGCTAAGAACAAAAGAACTATGCCTCCTACAGACACGGGCCATATCTAGTTCAACTCTGCTTAGGAAACTGACAAGAACAGTAGCTCCTCTTCAGTCCAATACACTGTCCTTGTTGGGAACAGACACGAGAGCTATTTGCAATGTGTATGGGAATGGGAGCACAATAGTGACTTTCCTTACCAGAAATCAACTCTTGCTCGTAGGACCAGAAACTGCATGTGATTCAACTCCTTTTAGGACTGGGAAAAAAACGGTAGTTGGCCTTTCAAGAAACAAACCCTGCTTTTGAGAAAAGAGCACTCTTCCAATCTACTGTGTTTCCTATGGGGTCCGAACAGTGAGCTTGCTCAGAAAAAAAGTACTGTGCTTCCTACACACACGGGCCATATCTAGTTCAACTCTGCTTAGGAAACTGACAAGAATAGTAGCTCCTCTTCAGTCCAATACACTGTACTTTCTGGGAACAGACGCCAGTGCTATTTACACTGTGTATGGCAATGGGAGTGCAATAGTGACTTTCCTTACCAGAAAACAACTCTTGCTTGTAGGACGATAAAACTGCATGGGATTCAACTCCATTTAGGACTGGGAAACCAACGCTAGCTCGCCTTACAAGAAACACACTCTGCTTTTGAGAAAAGAGCACTCTTCTACTCTACTGTGTTTCCTATAGGGCCAGAACAGTGAGCTGGCTCAGAATTAAAGAACTGTGCTTCCTACACACACGCCATATCTAGTTCAATTCTGCTTAGGAAACTGACAAGAACAGTAGATCCTCTTGGGTCCAATACACTGTATATGCTGGGAAAAGACGCCAGTGCTATTTGCCCTGTGTATGACAATGGGAGCGCAATAGTGACTCTTCTTACCAGAAAACAACTCTTGCTCGTAGGACCAGAAACTGCATGTGAATCAACTCCATTTCTGACTAGGAAACAAACACTAGCTCGCCTTACAAGAAACACACTCTGCTTTTGAGAAAAGAGCACTCTTCTACTCTACTGTGTTTCCTATACGCCCAGAACAGTGAGCTGGCTCAGAACTAAAGAACTGTGCTTCCTACATACACGCCATATCTAGTTCACTTCTGCTTAGGAAACTGCCAAGAACAGTAGATCCTCTTTAGCCCAATACACTGTACATGCTGGGAACAGACGCCAGTGCTATTTGCCCTTGTATGACAATGGGAGCGCAATAGTGACTCTTCTTACCAGAAAACAACTCCTGCTCGTAGGACCAGAAACTGCATGGGATTCAACTTCATTTAGGACTGGGAAACAAACGCTAGCTCACCTTACAAGAAACACATTCTGCTTTTGAGAAAAGAGCACTCTTCTACTCTACAGTGTTTCCATATGGTCTGAACAGTGAGCTTGCTCAGAACAAAAGAACTGTGCTTCCTACACAAGGGCCATATCTAGTTCAACTCTGCTTAGGAAACTGACAGGAACAGTAGCTCCTCTTCATTCCAATACACTGTACTTGCTGCGAACAGACGCCAGTGATTTTTGCACTGTGTATGGCAATGGGAGTGCAATAGTGACTCTTCTTACCAGAAAACAACTCTTGCTCGTAGGAATAGAAACTGCATGTGATTCAACTCCATTTAGGACTGGGAAACAAACGCTAGCTCGCCTTACAAGAAACACACTCTGCTTTTGGGAAAAGAGCACTCTTCTACTCTACTGTGTTTCCTATAGGCCCCGAACTGTGAGCTTGCTCAGAACACAAGAAATGTGCTTCCTACACACACGGGCAATATCTAGTTCAATTCTGCTTAGGAAACTGACAAGAAGAGTAGATCCTCTTCAGTCCAATACACTGTACATGCTGGGAACAGACGCCAGTGCTATTTGCCCTGTGTATGAAAATGGGAGCGCAATAGTGACTCCTCTTACCAGAAAACAACTCTTGCTCATAGGACCAGAAACTGCATGTGATTCAACTCCATTTAAGACTAGGAAACAAACGCTAGCTCGCCTTACATGAAACACACTCTGCTCTTGAGAAAAGGGCACTCTTCTACTCTACTGTGTTTCCTATGGGGTCCGAACAGTGACCTTGCTCAGAACAAAAGAACTGTTCTTCCTACACACACGGGCCATATCTAGTTCAATACTGCTTATAAAACTGACAAGTACAGTAGCTCCTGTTCTGTCCAATACACTGTACTTGCTGGGAAGAGACGCAAGTGCTATTTGTACTGTGTATGGCAATGGGAGCACAATAGTGACTCTTCTTAACGGAAAAAAACTCTTGCTCGTAGGACCAGAAACTGCATGGGGTTCAACTCCATTTAGGACTGGGAAACAAACGCTAGCTCGCCTTATAAGAAACATACTCTGCTTTTGAGAAAAGAGCACTCTTCTACTCTACTGGGTTTCCTATGGGGTCCGAACAGTGAGCTTGCTCAGAACAAAAGAACTATGCTTCCTACACACACGGGCCATATCTAGTTCAACTCTGCTTAGGAAACTGACAAGAACAGTAGTTTCTCTTCAGTCCAATACACTGTACTTGCTGGGAACAGACGCGAGAGCTATTTGCACTGTGTATGGCAAAGGGAGCACAACACTGACTATTCTTAACAGAAAACAACACTTGCTCGTAGGACCAGAAACTGCATGGGATTCAACTCCATTTAAAACTGGGAAACAAACACTAGCTTGCCTTACAAGAAACACACTCTGCTTTTGAGAAAAGAGCACTCTTCTACTCTACTGTGTTTCCTATGGAGTCCGAACAGTGAGCTTGCTCAGAACAAAAGAACTGTGTTTCCTACACACACAGGCCATATCTAGTTCAACTCTGCTTTGGAAACTGACAAGAACAGTAGATCCTCTTCAGTCCAATACACTGTACATGCTGGGAACAGACACCTGTGCTATTTGCCCTGTGTATGACAATGGGAGCGCAATAGTGACTCTTCTTAGCAGAAAACAACTCTTGCTCATAGAACCAGACTGCATGTGACTCAACTCCATTTCGGACTGGGAAACAATCGCTAGCTCGCATTACAAGGAACACACTCTGCTTTTCAGAAAAGAGCACTCTTCTACTCTACTGTGTTTTCTATGGGGTCCGAACAGTGAGCTTGCTCAGAAAAAAAGAACTGTGCTTCCTACACACACGGGCCATATCTAATTCAACTCTGCTTAGGAAACTGACAAGAACAGTAGCTCCTCTTCAGTCTAATACACTGTACATGCTGGGAACTGATGCCAGTGCTATTTGTCCTGTGTATGACAATGGGAGCACAATAGTGACTCTACTTACCAGAAAACAACTCTTCCTCATAGGACCAGAAACTGTATGTGATTCAACTCCATTTAGGACTGGGAAACAAACGCTAGCTCGCCTTACAAGAAACACACTCTGCTTTTGAGAAAAGAGCACTCTTCTACTCTACTGTGTGTCATATAGGGCCAGAACAGTGAGCTTGCTCAGAACAAAAGAACTGTGCTTGCTACACACAGGTGCCATATATAGTACAATTCTGCTTAGGAAACTGACAAGAACAGTAGATCCTCTTCAGTCCAATACATTGTACATGCTGGTAACAGACGCCAGTGCTATTTGCCCTGTGTATGACAATGGGAGCGCAATAGTGACACTTCTTACCAGAAAACAACTCTTGCTCTTAGGACCATAAACTGCATGTGACTCAACTCCATTTAGGACTGGGAAACAAACGCTAGCTCGCCTTACAAGAAACACATTCTGCTTTTGAGAAAAGAGCACTCATCTACTCTACAGTGTTTCCTATAGGGCCAGAACAGTGAGCTTGCTCAGAACAAAAGAACTGTGCTTCCTACACACAGGGGCCATATGTAGTTCAATTCTGCTTAGGAAACTGACAAGAACAGTAGATCCTCTTCAGTCCAATACACTGTACATGCTGGGAACAGACGCCAGTGCTATTGGCCCTGTGTATGACAATGGGAGCACAATAGTGACTCTTCTAACCAGAAAACAACTCTTGCTCGTAACCAGAAAGTGCATGTGACTCAACTCCATTTAGGACTGGGAAACAAACCCTAGCTCACCTTACAGGAAACACACTCTGCTTTTGAGAAAAGAGCACTCTTCTACTCTACTGTGTTTCCTATAGGGCTAGAACAGTGAGCTTTCTCAGAACAAAAGAACTGTGCTTCCTACACACAGGGGCCATATCTCGTTCAACTCTGCTTAGTAAACTGACAAGAACAGTAGCTCCTCTTCATTCCAATACACTGTACATGCTGGGAACTGATGCCAGTGTTATTTGCCCTATGTATGACAATGGGAGCACAATAGTGACTCATCTTACCAGAAAACAACTCTTTTACGTAGGACCAGAAACTGCAAGTGATTCAGTTCCATTTAGGACTGGGAAACAAATGCTAGCTCGCCTTACAAGAAACACACTCTGCTTTTGAGAAAAGAGCACTCTTTTACTCTACTGTGTTTCCTATGGGATCCGAACAGTGAGCTTGGTCAGAACAAAAGAACTGTGCTTCCTACACACATGTGCCATATCTAGTTCAACTCTGCTTAGGAAACTGACAAGAACAGTAGATCCTGTTCAGTCCATACACTGTACTTGCTGGGAACAGACGCGAGTGCTATTTGCACTGTGAATGTCAAAGGGAGCACAATAGTGACTCTTCTTACCAGAAAACAACTCTTGCTCGCAGGACCAGAAACTGAATGGGATTCAACTCCATTTAGGACTGGGAAACAAATGCTAGCTCGCCCTACAAGAAACAAACTCTGCTTTTGAGAAAAGAGCACTCTTCTACTCTACTGTGTTTCCTAGGTTGTCCAAACAGTGAGCTTGCTCAGAACAAAAGAACTGTGCTTCCTACTCACAGGGGCCATATCTAGTTCAACTCTGCTTAGGAAACTGACAAGAACAGTAGATCCTCTTCAGTCCAATACATGTACATGCTAGGAACAGACGCCAGTGCTATTTCCCCTGTGTTAGACAATGGGAGCTCAATAGTGACTCCTCTTACCAGAAAACAATTCTTGCTCATAACCAGAAACTGCATATGACTCAAATCCATTTAGGACTGGGAAACAAAAGCTAGCTCGCTTTACAAGAAACACAGTCTGCTTTTCAGAAAAGAGCACTCTTCTATTCTACTGTGTTTCCTATGGGTTTCAAACAGTGACCTTGCTCAAAACAAAAGAACTGTGCTTCCTACACACACGGGCCATATCTAATTACACTGCTTAGGAAACTGACAAGAACAGTAGCTCCTCTTCAGTCCAATACACTGTACATGCTAGGAACTGATGCCATAGCTGTTTGCCCTGTGTATGACAATGGGAGCACAATAGTGACTCATCATATCAGAAAACAACTCTTGCTTGTAGGACCAGAAACTGCATGGGATTCAACTCCATTTAGGACTGGGAAACAAATGCTAGCTCGCCTTACAAAAAACAAACTCTGCTTTTGAGAAAAGAGCACTCTTCTACTCTACTGTGTTTCCTATAGGGCCAGAACAGTGAGCTTGCTCAGAAAAAAAGAACTGTGCTTCCTACACACAGGGGCTATATCTAGTTCAATTCTGTTTAGGAAACTGACAAGAACAGTAGATCCTCATGAGTCCAATACACTGTACATGCTGGGAACCGACGCCAGTGCTGTTTGCCCTATTTATGACAGTGTGAGCGTAATAGTGACTCTTCTTACCAGAAAACAACTCTTGCTCTTAGGACCAGAAACTGCATGTGATTCAACTCCATTTAGGACTGGGAAACAAACGCTAGCTCGCCTTACAAGAAACACACTCTGCTTTTGAGAAAAGGGCACTCTTCTACTCTACTGTGTTTCCTATGGTGTCCGAACAGTGAGCTTGCTCAGAACAAAAGAACTGTGCTTCCTACACACACGGGCCATATCTAGTACAACTCTCCTTAGGAAACTGAAAGGAGCAGTAGCTCCTCTTCATTCCAATACACTGTACTTGCTGGGAACAGACGCCAGTGCTATTTATACTGTGTATCGCAATGGGAGCGTAATCGTGACTCTTCTTACCAGAAAACAACTCTTGCTCTTAGGACCAGAAACTGCATGTGATTCAACTCCATTTAGGACTGGGAAACAAACGCTAGCTCACCTTACAAGAAACACACTCTGCTTTTGAGAAAAGAGCACTCTTCTTCTCTACTGTGTTTCCTATAGGGCCAGTCCAGTGTGATTGCTCAGAACAAAAGTACTGTGCTTCCTACACACACGGGCCATATCGAATTCAACTGTGCTTAGGAAACTGACAAGAACAGTAGCTCCTCTTCAGTCCAATACAATGTACTTGCTGGGAACAGACGCGAGTGCTATTTGCACTGTGTATAGCATTGGGATCACAAGAGTGACTCTTCTTAACAGAAAAAAAAAACTCTTGCTCGTAGGACCAGAAACTGCATGAGATTCAACTCCATTTCTGACTGGGAAACAAACACTAGCTTGCCTTACAAGAAACACACTCTGCTTTTGAGAAAAGAGCACTCTTCTACTCTACTGTGTTTCCATATGGTCCGAAGAGTGAGCTTGCTCAGAACAAAAGAACTGTGCTTCCTACACAAGGGCCATATCTAGTTCAACTCTGCTTAGGAAACTGACAGGAACAGTAGCTCCTCTTCATTCCAATACACTGTACTTGCTGCGAACAGACGCCAGTGATTTTTGCACTGTGTATGTCAATGGGAGCGCAATAGTGACTCCTCTTACCAGAAAACAACTCTTGCTCATAGGACCAGAAACTGCATGTGATTCAACTCCATTTAGGACTGGGAAACAAACGCTAGCTCGCCTTACATGAAACACACTCTGCTCTTGAGAAAAGGGCACTCTTCTTCTCTACTGTGTTTCCTATGGGGTCTGAACAGTGAGCTTCCTCAGAACAAAAGAACTGTGCTTCCTACACACACGGGCCATATCTAGTTCAATTCTGCTTATAAAACTGACAAGTACAGTAGCTCCTGTTCTGTCCAATACACTGTACTTGCTTGGAAGAGACGCGAGTGCTATTTGTACTGTGTATGGCAATGGGAGCACATTAGTGACTCTTCTTAACGGAAAAAAAAACTCTTACTCGTAGGACCAGAAACTGCATGGGGTTCAACTCCATTTCTGACTGGGAAACAAACACTAGCTCGCCTTACAAGAAACACACTATTTTTTGATAAAAGTGCACTCTTCTACTCCACTGTGTTTCCTATGGGGTCCGAACAGTGAGCTTGCTCAGAACAAAACAACTGTGCTTCCTACACACACGGGCCATATCTAGTTCAACTCTTCTTAGGAAACTGACAAGAACAGTAGCTCCTCTTCAGTCCAATACACTGTCCTTGTTGGGAACAGACGCGAGTGCTATTTGCACTGTGTATGGCAATGGGAGCGCAATAGTGACTTTCCTTACCAGAAAACAACTCTTGCTTGTTGGACCATAAATCTGCATGTGATTCAACTCCATTCAGGACTGGGAAACAAACGGTAGCTCGCCTTACAAGAAACACACTCTGCTTTTGAGAAAAGAGCACTCTTCTACTCTACTGTGTTTCCTATAGGGCCAGAAGAGTGAGCTGGCTCAGAATTAAAGAACTGTGCTTCCTACACACATGCCATATCTAGTTCAATTCTGCTTAGGAAACTGACAAGAACAGTAGATCCTCTTGGGTCCAATACACTGTATATGCTGGGAAAAGATGCCAGTGCCATTTGCCCTGTGTATGACAATGGGAGCACAATAGTGACTCTTCTTACCAGAAAACAACTCTTGCTCGTAGGCCAGAAACTGCATGGGTTTCAACTACATTTAGGACTGGGAAACAAAGGCTAGTTTGCCTTACAAGAAACACACCCTGCTTTTGAGAAAAGAGCACTCTTCTACTCTAATGTGTTTCCTATGGGGTCCGAACAATGAGCTTGCTCAGAACAAAACAACTGTGCTTCAAACACACATGGGTCATATCTAGTTCAACTCTGCTTAGGAAACTGAAAAGAACAGTAGCTCCTCTTCAGTCCAATACACTGTACTTTCTGCTAACAGATGCGAGTGCTATTTGCACTGTGTATGGCAAGGGGACACAATAGTGACTCTTCTTACCAGAAAACCACTCTTGCTCGTATGACCAGAAACTGCATGTGAATCAACTCCATTTCTGACTGGGAAACAAACACTATCTCGCCTTACAAGAAACACACTCTGCTTTTGAGAAAAGAGCACTCTTCTACTCTACTGTGTTTCCTATAGGCCCCGAACAGTGAGCTTACTCAGAACAAAGAACTGTGCTTCCTCCACTCACGGGTTATATCTAGTTCAACTCTGCTTAGGAAACTGACAAGAGCAGTAGCTCCTCTTCAGTCCAATACACTGTACTTGCTGGGAACAGACGCCAGAGCTATTTGCACTGTGTATGGCAATGGGAGTGCGATAGTGACTTTCCTTACCAGAAAACAACTCTTGCTTGTAGGACCAAAAACTGCATGTGATTCAACTCCATTTAAGACTGGAAAACAAACGCTAGCTCGCCTTACAAGAAACACACTCTGCTTTTGAGAAAAGAGCACTCTTCTAATGTACTGTGTTTCCTATAGGGCCAGAACAGTGAGCTGTTTAAGAACTAAAGAACTGTGCTTCCTACACACACGCCATATCTAGTTCAATTCTGCTTAGGAAACTGACAAGAACAGTAGCTCCTCTTCAGTCCAATACACTGTACTTGCTGGGAAATTACGCGAGTGCTATTTGCACTGTGTATGGCAATGCGAGCGCCATAGTGACTCTTTTTACCAGAAAACAACTCTTGCTCATAGGACAAGAAACTGCATGTAATTCAACTCCATTTAGAACTGGGAAACAAATGTTGGCTCGCCTTACAAGAAACATACTCTGCTTTTGAGAAAAGAGCACTCATCTACTCTACTGTGTTTCCTATGGTGCCCGAACAGTGGGTTTGCTCAGAAAGAAAGAAGTGTGCTTCCTACACACATGGGCCTTATCTAGTTCAACTCTGCTTAGTAAACTGACAAGAACAGTAGCTCCTTATCAGTCCAATACACTGTACTTGCTGCGAACATATGCGATTGCTCTTTGCCCTGAGTATCGCAATGGGAGCACAATAGTGAGTCTTCTTTCCAGAAAACAACTCTTGCTCATAGGATCAGAAACTGCATGGGATTCAACTTCATTTAGGACTCGGAAACAAACACTAGCTAGCCTTACAAGAAACACACTCTGCTTTTGAGAAAAGAGCACTCTTCTAATCTTCTGTGTTTCCTATAGGGCCAGAACAGTGAGCTTGCTCAGAAAAAAAGAACTGTACTTACTACACACACGGGCCATATCTAGTTAAACTCTGCTTAGAAACTGACAAGAACAGTAGCTCCTCTTCAGTCCAATACACTGTACTTGCTGGGAACAGACGTGAGTGCTATTTGCACTGTGTATGGCAATGGGAGCACAATAGTGACTCTTCTTAACAGAAAACTACTCTTGCTCGTAGGACCAGAACCTGCATGTGATTCAACTCCATTTCTGACTGGAAAACAAACACTAGCTCGCCTTACAAGAAACACACTCTGCTTTTGAGAAAAGAGCACACTTCTACTCTACTGTGTTTCCTATGGGTTCCGAACAGTATACTTGCTCAGAACAAAAGAACTGTGCTTCCTACACACACGGGCCATATCTAGTTCAACTCTGCTTAGGAAACTGACAAGAACAGTAGCTCCTCTTCAGTCCAATACACTGTACTTGCTGGGAACAGACGCGAGTGCTATTTGCACTGTGAATGGCAATGGGAGCGCCATAGTGACTCTTCTTACCAGAAAACAACTCTTGCTCATAGGAATAGATACTGCATGGGATTCAACTCCATTTAGGACTGGGAAACAAACGCTAGCTCGCCTTAGAAGTAACACACTCTACTTTTGAGAAAAGGGCACTCTTCTACTCTACTGTGTTTCCTATAAGACCAGAACAGTGAGCTTGCTCAGAAAAAAAAAGAACTGTGCTTCCTACACACACGGGCCATATCTAGTTCAACTCTGCTTAGGAAACTGACAAGAACAGTATCTCCTCTTCAGTCCAATACACTGTACTTGCTGGGAACAGACGTGAGTGCTATTTGCCCTGAGTATGACAATGGGAGCGCAATAGTGACTCTTCTTACCAGAAAACAACTCTTGCTCATAGGACAAGAAACTGCATGTAATTCAACTCCATTTAGAACTGGGAAACAAACGCTAGCTCGCCTTACAAGAAACATACTCTGCTTTTGAGAAAAGAGCACTCATCTACTCTACTGCGTTTCCTATGGTGCCCGAACAGTGAGTTTGCTCAGAAAAAAAGAAGTGTGCTTCCTACACACATGGGCCTTATCTAGTTCAACTCTGCTTAGGAAATGACAAGAACAGTAGCTCCTTAACCGTCCAATACACTGTACTTGCTGCGAACAGATGCAATTGCTCTTTGCCCTGTGTATCGCAATGGGAGCACAATAGTGAGTCTTCTTTCGAGAAAACAACTCTTGCTCGTAGGATCAGAAACTGCATGGGATTCAACTTCATTTAGGACTCGGAAACAAACACTAGCTAGCCTTACAAGAAACACACTCTGCTTTTGAGAAAAGAGCACTCTTCTAATCTTCCGTGTTTCCTATAGGGCCAGAACAGTGAGCTTGCTAAAAAAAAAAGAACTGTGCTTCCTACACACACGGGCCATATCTAGTTCAACTCTGCTTAGGAAACTGACAGGGACATTAGCTCCTCTTCATTCCAATACACTGTACTTGCTGGAAGCAGAGGCGAGTGCTATTTGCACTGTGTAAGGCAATGGGAGCACCATAGTGACTCTTCTTACCAGAAAACAACTCTTGCTCATAGGACCAGAAACTGCATGTGATTCAACTCCATTTAGGACTGGGAAAAAAACGCTAGCTCGCCTTACAAGAAACACACTCTGCTTTTGAGAAAAGAGCACTCTTCTACTCTACTGTGTTTCCTATGATGTCCGAACAGTGAGATTGCTCAGAAAAAAACAACTGTGCTTCCTCCCCAAACGGGCCATATCTAGTTCAACTCTGCTTAGGAAAATGACAAGAACAGTAGCTCCTCTTCAGTCCAATACACTGTCTTTGCTGGGAACAGACGCTAATGCTATTTGCACTGTGTATGGCAATAGGAGCGCAATAGTGACTTTCATTACCAGAAAACAACTCTTGCTGGTACTACCAGAAACTGCATGGGATTCAACTCCATTTAGGACTGGGAAACAAATGCTAGTCTGTGTCACAAGAAACACACCCTGCTTTTGGGAAAAGAGCACTCTTCTACTCTACTGTGTTTCCTATGGGGTCAAACAGTGAGCTTGCTCAGAAAAAAAGAGCTGTGCTTCCTACACGCATGGGCCATATCTAGTTCAACTGTGCTTAGGAAACTGACAAAAACAGTAGCTCCTTTTCAGTCCAGTACACTGTACTTGCTGCAAACAGATGCGAGTGCTATTTTCACTGTGTTCGAAATGGCAGCACAATAGTGAATCTTCTTACCAGAAAACAACTCTTGCTCCTAGGATCAGAAACTGCATGGGATTCAAGTTCATTTAGGACTGGAAAACAAACACTAGCTTGCCTTATAAGAAACACACTCTGCTTTTGAGAAACGAGCACTCTTCTACTCTACTGGGTTTCCTATGGGGTCCGAACAGCTTGCTCAGAACAAAAGAACTATGCTTCCTACACACACGGGCCATATCTAGTTCAACTCTGCTTAGGAAACTGACAAGAACAGAAGCTCCTCTTCAGTCCAATACACTGTACTTGCTGGGAACAGACACGAGACCTATTTGCACTGTGTATGGCAAAGGGAGCGCAACAGTGACTATTCTTACCAGAAAACAACACTTGCTCGTAGGACCAGAAACTGCATTGGATTCAACTCCATTTAAAACTGGGAAACAAAGGCTAGCTTGCCTTACAAGAAACACACTCTGCTTTTGAGAAAAGAGCACTCTTCTACTCTACTGTGTTTCCTATGGAGTCCGAACAGTGAGCTTGCTCAGAACAAAAGAACTGTGCTTCCTACACACACAGGCCATATCTAGTTCAACTCTGCTTTGGAAACAGACAAGAAAAGTAGATCCTCTTCAGTCCAATACACTGTACATGCTGGGAACAGACACCTGTGCTATTTGCCCTGTGTATGACATTGGGAGCGCAATAGTGACTCTTCTTAGCAGAAAACAACTCTTGCTCATAGAATCAGACTGCATGTGACTCAACTCCATTTCAGACTGGGAAACAATCGCTAGCTCGCATTACAAGGAACACACTCTGCTTTTCAGAAAAGAGCACTCTTCTACTCTACTGTGTTTTCTATGGGGTCCAAACAGTGAGCTTGCTCAGAAAAAAAGAACTGTGCTTCCTACACACACGGGCCATATCTAGTTCAACTCTGCTCAGGAAACTGACAAGAACAGTAGCTCCTCTTCAGTCGAATACACTGTACATGCTGGGAACTGATGCCAGTGCTATTTGTCCTGTGTATGACAATGGGAGCACAATAGTGACTCTTCTTACCAGAAATCAACTCTTGCTCGTAACCAGAAACTGCATGTGACTCAACTCCATTTAGGACTGGGAAACAAACGCTAGCTCGCCTTACAAGAAACACATTCTGCTTTTGAGAAAAGAGCACTCTTCTACTCTACTGTGTTTCCTATACGGCCAGAACAGTGAGCTGGCTCAGAACAAAAGAACTGTGCTTCCTACACACAGGGGCCATATGTAGTTCAATTCTGCTTAGTAAACTGACAAGAACAGTAGCTCCTCTTCATTCCAATACACTGTACATGCTGGGAACTGATGCCAGTGCTAATTGCCCTATGTATGACAATGGGAGCAGAATAGTGATTCATCTTACCAGAAAACAACTCTTGCACGTAGGACCAGAAACTGCAAGTGATTCAATTCCATTTAGGACTGGGAAACAAATGCTAGCTCGCCTTACAAGAAACACACTCTGCTTTTGAGAAAAGAGCACTCATCTACTCTACTGTGTTTCCTATAGGGCCAGAACAGTGAGCTTGCTCAGAAAAAAAGAACTGTGCTTCCTACACACAGGGGCTATATCTAGTTCAATTCTGCTTAGGAAACTGACAAAACAGTAGATCCTCTTCAGTCCAATACACTGTACATGCTGGGAACAGACGCCAGTGCTATTTGCCCTGTGTTAGACAATAGGAGCGCAATAGTGACTCCTCTTACCAGAAAACAACTCTTGCTCATAACCAGAAACTGCATATGACTCAAATCCATTTAGGACTGGGAAACAAACACTAGCTCGCTTTACAAGAAACACAGTCTGCTTTTGAGAAAAGAGCACTCTTCTACTCTACTGTGTTTCCTATGGGGTCCGAACAGTGACCTTGCTCAGAACAAAAGAACTGTGCTTCCTACACACAGGGGCCATATCTAGTTCAACTCTGCTTAGGAAACTGAAAAGTACAGTAGCTCCTCTTCAGTCCAATACACTGTACTTGCTGGGAACAGATGTGAGTGCTATTTGTACTGTGTATGGAAATGGGAGCGCAATAGTGACTCTTCTTACGAGAAAACAACTCTTGCTCGTAGGACCAAAAACTGCATGTAATTCAACTCCATTTAGGACTTGGAAAAAATCGCTAGCTCGCCTTACAAGAAACCCACTCTGCTTTTGAGAAAAGAGCACTCTTCTACTCTACTCTGTTTCCTATAGGGCCAGAACAGTGAACTTGCTCAGAAAAAAAGAACTGTGCTTCCTACACACAGGGGCTATATCTAGTTCAATTCTGCTTAGGAAATTGACAAGAACAGTAGATCCTCTTCAGTCCAATACACTGTACATGCTAGGAACAGACGCCAGTGCTATTTTCCCTGTGTTAGACAATGGGAGCGCAATAGTGACTCCTCTTACCAGAAAACAAATCTTACTCATAACCAGAAACTGCATATGAGTCAAATCCATTTAGGACTGGGAAACAAACGCCAGCTCGCTTTACAAGAAACACAGTCTGATTTTGAGAAAAGAGCACTCTTCTACTCTACTGTGTTTCCTATGGGTTTCGAACAGTGAGCTTGCTCAAAACAAAAGAGCTGTGCTTCATACACACACGGGCCATATCTAGTTACACTGCTTAGGAAACTGACAAGAACAATAGCTCCTCTTCAGTCCAATACACTTAACATGCTAGGAACTGATGCCATAGCTCTTTGCCCTGTGTATGACAATGGGAGCACAATAGTGACTCATCATATCAGTAAACAACTCTTGCTCGTAGGACCAGAAACTGCATGGGGTTCAACTCCATTTAGGACTGGGAAACAAATGCTAGCTCGCCTTCCAAGATACAAACTCTGCTTTTGAGAAAAGAGCACTCTTCTACTCTATTGTGTTTCCTATGGTGTCCGAACAGTGAGCTTGCTCAGAACAAAAGAACTGTGCTTCCTACACACAAAGACCATATCTAGTTCAAATCTGCTTAGGAAACTGACACTGACAAGAAAAGTAGCTCCTCTTCAGTCCAATACACTGTACATGCTGCGAACAGATGCGAGTGCTATTTTCACTGTGTAACGCAATGGGAGCACAATAGTGAGTCTTCTTACCAGAGAACAACTCTTGCTCGTAGGATAAGAAACTGCATTGGATTCAACTTCATTTAGGACTGGGAAACAAACAAGAGCTCGCCTTATAAGAAACACACTCTGCTTTTGAGAAGAGCCCTCTTCTACTCTACAGGGTTTCCTACGGGGTCCGAACAGTGAGCTTGCTCAGAAGAAAAGAACTGTGCTTCCTACACACAGGGGCCATATCTAGTTCAACTCTGCTTAGGAAACTGACAAGAACAGTAGCTCCTCTTCAGTCTAATACACTGTAAATGATGGGAAGAGACGCCAGTGCTATTTGCCCTGTGTATGACAATGGGAGCACAATAGTGACTCTTCTTTCCAGAAAACAACTCTTGATCATAGGACCAGAAACTGCATGGGATTCAACTCCATTTAGGACTGGGAAACAAACATTAGCTCGCTTACAAGAAACACACTGTGCTTTTGAGAAAAGAGCACTTTTCTACTCTACTGTGTTTCCTATGGTGTCCGAACAGTGAGCTTGCTCAGGACAAAAGAACTCTACCTCCTACAAACACGGGACATATATAGTTCAACTCTGCTTAGGAAACTGACAAGAACAGTAGTTCCTCTTCAGTCCAATACACTGTACTTGCTGGGAACAGACGTGAGTGCTCTTTGCACTGTGTATGGCAATGGGAGCGCAATAGTGACTCTTCTTACCAGAAAACAACTCTTGCTCGTAGGACCAAAAACTGCATGTGACTCAACTCCATTTATTACTGGGAAACAAATGCTAGCTTGCCTTACGAGAAACACACTCTGCTTAGGAGAAAAGAGCACTCTTCTGCTCTACTGTGTTTCCTATAGGGCCAGAACAGTGAGCTTGCTCAGAACAAAAGAACTGTGCTTCCTACGCACAGGGGCCATATCTAGTTCAATTCTGCTTAGGAAACTGACAGGAACAGTAGCTCCTCTTCAGTCCAATACACTGTACATGCTGGGAACAGACAACAGTGCTATTTGCCCTGTGTATGACAATGGGAGCACAATAGTGTCTCTTCTTACCAGAAAACAACTCTTGCTCATAGGACCAGAAACTGCATGTAATTCAACTCCATTTAGGACTGGGAAACAAACGCTAGCTCGCCTTACAAGAAACACACTCTGCTTTTGAGAAAAGAGCACTCTTCTACTCTACTGTGTTTCCTATTGGGTCCGAACAGTGAGCTTGCTCAGAACAAAAGCCCTGTGCTTTCTACACACACGGGCCATATCTAGTTCAACTCTGCCTAGGAAATTGACAAGAACAGTAGCTCCTTTTCAGTCCAATACACTGTACTTGCTGGGAACAGAAGCCAGTGCTATTTGTACTGTGTATGCAATGGGAGCGCAATAGTGACTTTCCTTACCAGAAAACAACTCTTAATCGTAGGACCAAAAACTGCATGTGATTCAACTCCATTTAGGACTGGGAAACAAACGCTAGCTCGCCTTATAAGAAACACACTCTGCTTTTCAGAAAAGAGCACTCTTCTACTCTATTGTGTTTCCCATAGGGCCAGAACAGTGAGCTTGCTCAGAAAAAAAGAACTGTGCTTTCTACACACAGTGGCCATATCTAGTACAATTCTACTTAGGAAACTGACAAGAACAGTAGATCCTCTTCAGTCCAATACACTGTACATGCTGGTAACAGACGCCAGTGCTCTTTGCCCTGTGTATGACAATGGGAGCGCAATAGTGACTCTTCTTACCAGAAAACAACTCCTGTTCATTACCAGAAATTGCATGTGACTCAACTCCATTTAGGACTGGGAAACAAACGCTAGCTCGCCTTACAAGAAACACACTTTGATTTTGATAAAAGAGCACTCTTCTACTCTACTGTGTTTCCTATAGGGCCAGAACAGTGAGCTTACTCAGAACAAAAGAACTGTGCTTCCTACACACAGGGGCTATATCTAGTTCAATTCTGCTTAGGAAACTGACAAGAACAGTAGCTCCTCTTCAGTCCAATACACTGTACATGCTGGGAACAGACTCCAGTGCTATTGGCCCTGTGTATGACAATGGGAGCGCAATAGTGACTCTTCTAACCAGAAAAAAACTCTTGCTCGTAAACAGAAACTGCATGTGACTGAACTCCATTTAGGACTGGGAAACAAACGCTAGCTTTACTTACAAGAAAGACACTCTGCTTTTGAGAAAAGAGCACTCTTCTACTCTACTGTGTTTCCTATAGGTCCAGAACAGTGAGCTTTCTCAGAACAAAAGATCTGTGCTTCCTACACACAGGGTCCATATCTAGTACAATTCTGCTTAGGAAACTGACAAGAACAGTAGCTCCTCTTCAGTCCAATACACTGTACATGCTGGGAACTTATGCCTGTGCTATTTGCCCTGTGTATGACAATGGGAGCACAACAGTGTCTCATCTTATCAGAAAACAACTCTTGTTCGTAGGACCAGAAACTGCATGTGATTCAATTACATTTAGGACTGGGAAACAAACGCTAGCTCGCTTTACAAGAAACACAGTGTGCTTTTGAGAAAAGAGCACTCTTCTACTTTACTGTGTTTCCTATGGGGTCCGAACAGTGAGCTTGCTCAGAACAAAAGAACTGTGCTTTTTACACACAGGGGCCATATCTAGTTCAACTCTGCTTAGGAAACTCACAAGAACAGTAGCTCCTCTTCAGTCCAATACACTATACTTGCTGGAAGCAGAGGCGAGTGCTATTTGCACTGTGTATGACAATGGGAGCACAATAGTAAATCTACTTACCAGAAAACAACTCTTGCTCGTAGGACCAGAAACTGCATGTGATTCAACTCCATTTAGGACTGGGAAACAAACGCTAGCTAGCCTTACAAGAAACACACTCTGCTTTTTAGAAAAGAGCACTCTTCTAATCTACTGTGTTTCCTATAGGCCCAGAAGAGTGAGCTTGCTCAGAACAAAAGAACTGTGCTTCCTACACACACGGGCCATATCTAGTTCAACTCTCCTTAGGAAACTGACAACAGCAAAAGCTCCTCTTCAGTCCAATACACTGAACTTGCTGGGAACAGACACGAATGCTATTTGCACTATGTTTGGCATGGGAGCACAATAGTGACTTTCCTTACCAGAAAACAACTCTTGCTCGTAGGACCAGAAACTGCATGTGATTCAACTCCATTTAGAACTGGGAAACAAACGCAAGCGCGCCTTACAAGAAACATACTCTGCTTTTGAGAAAAGAGCACTCTTCTACTCTACTGAGTTTCCTATGGTGTCCGAACAGTGAGATTGCTCAGAAAAAAAGAACTGTGCTTCCTACACACATGGGCCATATCTAGTTCAATTCTGCTTAGGGAAATGACAAGAACAGTAGCTCCTTTTCATCCAATACACTGTCCTTGCTGGAAACAGACGTGAGTGCTATTTGCACTGTGTATGGCAATGGGAGCGCAATAGTGACTTTCCTACCAGAAAACAACTCTTGCTTCTACTACCAGAAACTGCATGGGATTAAACTCCATTTAGGACTGGGAAACAAACGCTAGTTGGCCTCACAAGAAACACACCCTGCTTTTGAGAAAAGAGCACTCTTCCACTCTACTGTGTTTCCTATGGGGTCCGAACAGTGAGCTTGCTAGGAAAAAAGAACTGTGCTTCCTACACACATGGGCCATATCTAGTTCAATTCTGCTTAGGAACCTTACAAGAACAGTAGCTCCTTTTCAGTCCAATACACTGTACTTGCTGGGAACAGACGCGAGTGCTATTTGTATTGTGTTTGGCAAAGGGAACACAATAGTGAATATTCTTACCAGAAAACAACACTTGCTCATAGGACTAGAAACTGCATGGGATTCAACTCCATTTAAAACTGGGAAACAAACGCTAGCTCGCCTTACAAGAAACACACTCTGCCTTTGAGAAAAGAGCACTCTTCTACTCTTCTGTGTTTCCTATTGGGTACAAAACGTGAGCTTGCTCAGAACAAAAGAACTGTGCTTCCCACACACACGGGCCATATCTAGTTCTACTCTGCTTAGGAAACTGACAAGAACAGTAGATCCTCTTCAGTCCAATACAATGTACATGCTGGGAACAGACGCCAGTACTATTGGCCCTGTGTATGACAATGAGAGCGCAACAGTGACTCTTCTAACCAGAAAACAACTCTTGCTCGTAACCAGAAACTGCATGTGACTCAACTCCATTTCGGACTGGGAAACAATTGCTAACTCGCATTACAAGAAACACACTCTGCTTTTGAGAAAAGAGCACTCTTCTACTCTACTGTGTTTCCTATAGGGCCAGAACAGTGAGCTTGCTCAGAACAAAAGAACTTTGCTTCCTACACACAGGGGCCATATATAGTTCAACACTGCTTAGGAAACTGACAAGAAAAGTAGCTCCTCTTCAGTCCAATACACTGTACATGCTGCGAACAGATGCGAGTGCTATTTTCACTGTGTATCGCAAGGGAAGGCCAATAGTGAGTCTTCTTACCAGAGAACAACTCTTGCTCGTAGGATAAGAAACTGCATTGGATTCAACTTCATTTAGGACTGGGAAACAAACACTAGCTCGCCTTATAAGAAGCACACTCTGCTTTTGAGAAAAGAGCACTCTTCTACTCTACTGGGTTTCCTATGGGGTCCAAACAGTGAGCTTGCTCAGAAGAAAAGAACTGTGCTTCCTACACACAGGGGCCATATCTAGTACAACTCTGCTTAGGAAACTGACAAGAACAGTAGCTCCTCTTCAGTCCAATACACTGTACTTGCAGGGAACAGAGGCCAGTGCTATTTGCACTGTGCATGGCAATGGGAGCGCAATAGTGACTTTCCTTTCCAGAAAACAACTCTTGCTCGTAGGACCAAAAACTGCATGTGACTCAACTGCATTTAGCACTGGGAAACAAACACTAGCTCGCCTTACAAGAAACACACTCTGCTTTTGAGAAAAGAGCATTCTTCTACTCTACTGTGTTTCCTATAGGGCCAGAACAGTGAGCTTGCTCAGAACAAAAGAACTGTGCTTCCTACACACACGGGCCATATCTAGTTCAATTTTGCTTAGGAATCTGACAAGAACAGTAGTTCCTCTTCAGTCCAATACACTGTAAATGCTGGGAAGAGACGCCAGTGCTACTTGCCCTTTGTATGACAATGGGAGCACAATAGTGACTCTTCTTTACAGAAAACAACTCTTGATCGTAGGACCAGAAACTGCATGGGATTCAACTCCATTTCGGACTGGGAAACAAACGCTAGCTCGCCTTACAAGAAACACACTCTGCTTTTGAGAAAAGAGCACTCTTCTACTCTACTGTGTTTCCTATAGGGCCAGAACAGTGAGCTTGCTCAGAACAAAAAACTGTGGTTCCTACACACAGGGGCCATATCTAGTTCAATTTTGCTTAGGAAACTGACAAGAACAGTAGATCTTCTTCAGTCCAATACACTGTAAATGCTGGGAAGAGACGCCAGTGCTACTTGCCCTGTGTATGACAATGGGAGCGCAATAGTGATTCTTCTAACCAGAAAAAAACTCTTTCTCGTAACCAGAAACTGCATGTGACTGAACTCCATTTAGGACTGGGAAACAAACGCTAGCTTGCCTTACAAGAAAGACACTCTGCTTTTGAGAAAAGAGCACTCTTCTACTCTACTGTGTTTCCTATAGGTCCAGAACAGTGAGCTTTCTCAGAACAAAAGAACAGTGCTTCCTACACACAGGGTCCATATCTAGTACAATTCTGCTTAGAAAACTGACAAGAACAGTAGCTCCTCTTCAGTCCAATACACTGTACATGCTGGGAACTGATGCCTGTGCTATTTGCCCTGTGTATGACAATGGGAGCACAATAGTGTCTCATCTTATCAGAAAACAACTCTTGTTTGTAGGACCAGAAACTGCATGTGATTCAATTCCATTTAGAACTGGGAAACAAACGCTAGCTCGCTTTACAAGAAACACAGTCTGCTTTTGAGAAAAGAGCACTCTTTTACTCTACTGTGTTTCCTATGGGGTCCGAACAGTGAGCTTGCTCAGAACAAAAGAACTGTGCTTCCTACACACAGGGGCCATATCTAGTTCAACTCTGCTTAGGAATCTTACAAGAACAGTAGCTCCTCTTCAGTCCAATACACTGTACTTGCTGGAAGCAGAGGCGAGTGCTATTTGCACTGTGTATGGCAATGGGAGCACAATAGTGACTCTACTTACCAGAAAACAACTCTTGCTCATAGGACCAGAAACTGCATGTGATTCAACTCCATTAAGACTGGGAAACAAACGCTAGCTCGCATTACAAGAAACACACTCTGCTTTTGAGAAAAGAGCACTCTTCTAATCTACTGTGTTTCCTATAGGCCCAGAAGAGTGAGCTTGCTCAGAACAAAAGACCTGTGCTTCCTACACACACGGGCCATATCTAGTTCAACTCTCCTTAGGAAACTGACAAGAACAGTAGCTCCTCTTCAGTCCAATACACTAAACTTGCTGGGAACAGACACGAATGCTATTTGCACTATGTTTGGCATGGGAGCACAATAGTGACTTTCCTTACCAGAAAACAACTCTTGCTCGTAGGACCAGAAACTGCATGTGATTCAAATCCATTTAGAACTGGGAAACAAACACTAGCTCGCCTTACAAGAAACATACTCTGCTTTTGAGAAAAGAGCACTTTTCTACTCTACTGTGTTTCCTATGGTGTCCGAACAGTGAGATTGCTCAGAACAAAACAACTGTGCTTCCTACACAAACGGGCCATATCTAGTTCTACTCTGCTTAGGGAAATGACAAGAACAGTAGCTCCTCTTCAGTCCAATACACTGTCCTTGCTGGAAACAGACGCGAGTGCTATTTGCACTGTGTATGGCAATGGGAGCGCAATAGTGACTTTCCTTACCAGAAAACAACTCTTGCTTGTACTACCAGAAACTGCATGGGATTCAACTCCATTTAGGACTGGGAAACAAACGCTAGTTGGCCTCACAAGAAACACACCCTGCTTTTGAGAAAAGAGCACTCTTCCACTCTACTGTGTTTCCTATGGGGTCCGAACAGTGAGCTTGCTCAGAACAAAAGAACTGTGCTTCCTACACACATGGGCCATATCTAGTTCAATTCTGCTTAGGAAACTTACAAGAACAGTAGCTCCTTTTCAGTCCAATACACTGTACTTGCTGGGAACAGACGCGGTGCTATTTGAACTGTGTTTGGCAAAGGGAACACAATAGTGACTATTCTTACCAGAAAACAACACTTGCTCGTAGGACCAGAAACTGCATGGGATTCAACTCCATTTAAAACTGGGAAACAAACGCTAGCTCGCCTTACAAGAAACACACTCTGCTTTTGAGAAAAGAGCACTCTTCTACTCTTCTGTGTTTCCTATGGGGTCCAAAAAGTGAGCTTGCTCAGAACAAAAGAACTGTGCTTCCCACACACACGGGCCATATCTAGTTCAACTCTGCTTAGGAAACTGACAAGAAAAATAGATCCTCTTCAGTCCAATACACTGTACATGCTGGGAACAGACGCCAGTGCTATTGGCCCTGTGTATGACAATGAGAGCACAACAGTGACTCTTCTAACCAGAAAACAACTCTTGCTCGTAACCAGAAACTGCATGTGACTCAACTCCATTTAGGACTGGGAAACAAACGCTAGATCGCCTTACAAGAAACACACTCTGCTTTTGAGAAAAGAGCACTCTTCTACTCTACTGTGTTTCCTATAGGGCCAGAAGAGTGAGCTTGCTCAGAACAACAGAACTGTGCTTCCTACACACAGGAGCCATATCTAGTACAATTCTGCTTAGGAAACTGAAAAGAACAGTAGATCCTCTTCAGTCCAATACTCTGTACATGCTGGGAACATACACCTGTGCTATTTGCCCTGTGTATGACCATGGGAGCGCAATAGTGACGCTTCTTAGCAGAAAAAAACTCTTGCTCGTAGAACCAGACTGCATGTGATTCAACTCCATTTCGGACTGGGAAACAATCGCTAACTCGCATTACAAGAAACACACTCTGCTTTTGAGAAAAGAGCACTCTTCTACTGTACTGTGTTTCCTATGGGGTCCGAAAAGTGAGCTTGCTCAGAACAAAAGAATTGTGCTTCCTACACACACGGGCCATATCTAGTTCAACTCTTCTTAGGAAACTGGCAAGAACAGTAGCTCCTCTTCAGTCCAATACACTGTACTGGCTGGGAACAGACGCCAGTGCTATTTGCATTGTGTATTGCAAAGGGAGCACAATAGTGACTCTTCTTACCAGAAAACAACTCTTGCTCGTTAGATCAAAAACTGCATGTGATTCAAATCCATTTAGGTCTGGGAAAAAAACGCTAGCTCGCCTTACAAGAAACACACTCTGCTTTTGAGAAAAGAGCACTCTTCTACTCTACTGTGTTTCCTATAGGGCCAGAACAGTGAGCTTGCTCAGAACAAAAGAACTGTCCTTCCTACACACAGGGGCCATATCTAGTACAATTCTGCTTATGAAACTGACAAGAAAAGTAGATCCTCTTCAGTCCAATACACTGTACATGCTGGTAACAGACGCCAGTGCTCTTTGCCCTGTGTATGACATTGGGAGTGCAATAGTGACTCTTCTTACCAGAAAACAACTCTTGCTCGTAACCAGAAACTGCATGTGACTCAACTCCATTTAGGCTGGGAAACAAACGCTAGCTCGCCTTACAAGAAACACACTCTGCTTTTGAGAAAAGAGCACTCTTCTACTCTACTGTGTTTCCTATAGGGCCAGAACAGTGAGCTTGCTCAGAACAAAAGAACTTTGCTTCCTACACACAGGGGCCATATATAGTTCAACACTGCTTAGGAAACTGACAAGAAAAATAGCTCCTCTTCAGTCCAATACACTGTACATGCTGCGAACAGATGCGAGTGCTATTTTCACTGTGTATCGCAATGGGAGCAAAATAGTGAGTCTTCTTACCAGAGAACAACTCTTGCTCGTAGGATAAGAAACTGCATTGGATTCAACTTCATTTAGGACTGGGAAACAAACAAAAGCTCGCCTTATAAGAAGCACACTCTGCTTTTGAGAAAAGAGCACTCTTCTACTCTACTGTGTTTCCTATGGGGTCCGAACAGTGAGCTTGCTCAGAAGAAAAGAACTGTGCTTCCTACACACAGGGGGCATATCTAGTTCAACTCTGCTTAGGAAACTGACAAGAACAGTAGCTCCTCTTCAGTCCAAAACACTGTACTTGCTGGGAACAGAAGCCAGTGCTATTTGCACTGTGTATGCAATGGGTGCGCAATAGTGACTTTCCTTTCCAGAAAACAACTCTTGCTCGTAGGACCAAAAACTGCATGTGACTCAACTCCATTTAGGACTGGAAAAAAACGCTAGCTCGCCTTACAACAAACACACTCTGCTTTTCAGAAAAGAGCACTCTTCTACTCTACTGTGTTTCCTATAGGGCCAGAACAGTGAGCTTGCTCAGAACAAAAGAACTGTGCTTCCTACACACAGGGTCCATATCTAGTACAATTCTGCTTAGGAAACTGAAAAGAACAGTAGCTCCTCTTCAGTCCAATACACTGTACATGCTGGGAACTGATGCCTGTGCTATTTGCCCTGTGTATGACAATGGGAGCACAATAGTGTCTCATCTTATCAGAAAACAACTCTTGTTCGTAGGACCAGAAACTGCATGTGATTCAATTTCATTTAGGACTGGGAAAAAAACGCTAGCTCGCTTTACAAGAAACACAGTCTGCTTTTGAGAAAAGAGCACTCTTTTACTCTACTGTGTTTCCTATGGGGTCCGAACAGTGAGCTTGCTCAGAACAAAAGAACTGTGCTTCCTACACACACGGGCCATATCGAGTTCAACTCTGCTTAGGAAACTGATAAGAACAGTAGCTCCTCTTCAGTCCAATAAACTGTACATGCTGGTAACAGACGCCAGTGCTCTTTGCCCTGTGTATGACAATGGGAGCACAATAGTGACTCTTCTTACCAGAAAACAAGTCTTGCCCGTAACCAGAAACTGCATGTGACTCAACTCCATTTAGGACTGGGAAACAAACGCTAGCTAGCCTTCCAAGAAACACACTCTGCTTTTGAGAAAAGAGCACTCTTCTACTCTACTGTGTTTCCTATAGAGCCAGAACAGTGAGCTTGCTCAGAACAAAAGAACTTTGCTTCCTACACACAGGGGCCATATATAGTTCAACACTGCTTAGGAAACTGACAAGAAAAGTAGCTCCTCTTCAGTCCAATACACTGTACATGCTGCGAACAGATGCGAGTGCTATTTTCACTGTGTATCGCAATGGAAGGCCAATAGTGAGTCTTCTTACCAGAGAACAACTCTTGCTCGTAGGATAAGAAACTGCATTGGATTCAACTTCATTTAGGACTGGGAAACAAACACTAGCTCTCCTTATAAGAAGCACACTCTGCTTTTGAGAAAAGAGCACTCTTCTACTCTACTGGGTTTCCTATGGGGTCCAAACAGTGAGCTTGCTCAGAAGAAAAGAACTGTGCTTCCTACACACAGGGGCCATATCTAGTACAACTCTGCTTAGGAAACTGACAAGAACAGTAGCTCCTCTTCAGTCCAATACACTGTATTTGCAGGGAACAGAGGCCAGTGCTATTTGCACTGTGCATGGCAATGGGAGCGCAATAGTGACTTTCCTTTCCAGAAAACAACTCTTGCTCGTAGGACCAAAAACTGCATGTGACTCAACTGCATTTAGCACTGGGAAACAAACACTAGCTCGCCTTACAAGAAACACACTCTGCTTTTGAGAAAAGAGCATTCTTCTACTCTACTGTGTTTCCTATAGGGCCAGAACAGTGAGCTTGCTCAGAACAAAAGAACTGTGCTTCCTACACACACGGGCCATATCTAGTTCAATTTTGCTTAGGAATCTGACAAGAACAGTAGTTCCTCTTCAGTCCAATACACTGTAAATCCTGGGAAGAGACGCCAGTGCTACTTGCCCTGTGTATGACAATGGGAGCACAATAGTGACTCTTCTTTACAGAAAACAACTCTTGATCGTAGGACCAGAAGCTGCATGGGATTCAACTCCATTTCGGACTGGGAAACAAACGCTAGCTCGCCTTACAAGAAACACACTCTGCTTTTGAGAAAAGAGCACTCTTCTACTCTACTGTGTTTCCTATAGGGCCAGAACAGTGAGCTTGCTCAGAACAAAAGAACTGTGGTTCCTACACACAGGGGCCATATCTAGTTCAATTTTTCTTAGGAAACTGACAAGAACAGTAGATCTTCTTCAGTCCAATACACTGTAAATGCTGGGAAGAGACGCCAGTGCTACTTGCCCTGTGTATGACAATGGGAGCGCAATAGTGACTCTTCTAACCAGAAAAAAACTCTTTCTCGTAACCAGAAACTGCATGTGACTGAACTCCATTTAGGACTGGGAAACAAACGCTAGCTTGCCTTACAAGAAAGACACTCTGCTTTTGAGAAAAGAGCACTCTTCTACTCTACTGTGTTTCCTATAGGTCCAGAACAGTGAGCTTTCTCAGAACAAAAGAACTGTGCTTCCTACACACAGGGTCCATATCTAGTACAATTCTGCTTAGAAAACTGACAAGAACAGTAGCTCCTCTTCAGTCCAATACACTGTACATGCTGGGAACTGATGCCTGTGCTATTTGCCCTGTGTATGACAATGGGAGCACAATAGTGTCTCATCTTATCAGAAAACAACTCTTGTTTGTAGGACCAGAAACTGCATGTGATTCAATTCCATTTAGAACTGGGAAACAAACGGTAGCTCGCTTTACAAGAAACACAGTCTGCTTTTGAGAAAAGAGCACTCTTTTACTCTACTGTGTTTCCTATGGGGTCCGAACAGTGAGCTTGCTCAGAACAAAAGAACTGTGCTTCCTACACACAGGGGCCATACCTAGTTCAACTCTGCTTAGGAATCTGACAAGAACAGTAGCTCCTCTTCAGTCCAATACACTGTACTTGCTGGAAGCAGAGGCGAGTGCTATTTGAACTGTGTATGGCAATGGGTGCACAATAGTGACTCTACTTACCAGAAAACAACTCTTGCTCATAGGACCAGAAACTGCATGTGATTCAACTCCATTAAGACTGGGAAACAAACGCTAGCTCGCATTACAAGAAACACACTCTGCTTTTGAGAAAAGAGCACTCTTCTAATCTACTGTGTTTCCTATAGGCCCAGAAGAGTGAGCTTGCTCAGAACAAAAGACCTGTGCTTCCTACACACACGGGCCATATCTAGTTCAACTCTCCTTAGGAAACTGACAAGAACAGTAGCTCCTCTTCAGTCCAATACACTAAACTTGCTGGGAACAGACACGAATGCTATTTGCACTATGTTTGGCATGGGAGCACAATAGTGACTTTCCTTACCAGAAAACAACTCTTGCTCGTAGGACCAGAAACTGCATGTGATTCAAATCCATTTAGAACTGGGAAACAAACACTAGCTCGCCTTACAAGAAACATACTCTGCTTTTGAGAAAAGAGCACTTTTCTACTCTACTGTGTTTCCTATGGTGTCCGAACAGTGAGATTGATCAGAACAAAACAACTGTGCTTCCTACACAAACGGGCCATATCTAGTTCTACTCTGCTTAGGGAAATGACAAGAACAGTAGCTCCTCTTCAGTCCAATACACTGTCCTTGCTGGAAACAGACGCGAGTGCTATTTGCACTGTGTATGGCAATGGGAGCGCAATAGTGACTTTCCTTACCAGAAAACAACTCTTGCTTGTACTACCAGAAACTGCATGGGATTCAACTCCATTTAGGACTGGGAAACAAACGCTAGTTGGCCTCACAAGAAACACACCCTGCTTTTGAGAAAAGAGCACTCTTCCACTCTACTGTGTTTCCTATGGGGTCCGAACAGTGAGCTTGCTCAGAACAAAAGAACTGTGCTTCCTACACACATGGGCCATATCTAGTTCAATTCTGCTTAGGAAACTTACAAGAACAGTAGCTCCTTTTCAGTCCAATACACTGTACTTGCTGGGAACAGACGCGAGTGCTATTTGAACTGTGTTTGGCAAAGGGAACACAATAGTGACTATTCTTACCAGAAAACAACACTTGCTCGTAGGACCAGAAACTGCATGGGATTCAACTCCATTTAAAACTGGGAAACAAACGCTAGCTCGCCTTACAAGAAACACACTCTGCTTTTGAGAAAAGAGCACTCTTCTACTCTTCTGTGTTTCCTATGGGGTCCAAAAAGTGAGCTTGCTCAGAACAAAAGAACTGTGCTTCCCGCACACACGGGCCATATCTAGTTCAACTCTGCTTAGGAAACTGACAAGAAAAATAGATCCTCTTCAGTCCAATACACTGTACATGCTGGGAACAGACGCCAGTGCTATTGGCCCTGTGTATGACAATGAGAGCACAACAGTGACTCTTCTAACCAGAAAACAACTCTTGCTCGTAACCAGAAACTGCATGTGACTCAACTCCATTTAGGACTGGGAAACAAACGCTAGATCGCCTTACAAGAAACACACTCTGCTTTTGAGAAAAGAGCACTCTTCTACTCTACTGTGTTTCCTATAGGGCCAGAAGAGTGAGCTTGCTCAGAACAACAGAACTGTGCTTCCTACACACAGGAGCCATATCTAGTACAATTCTGCTTAGGAAACTGAAAAGAACAGTAGATCCTCTTCAGTCCAATACTCTGTACATGCTGGGAACATACACCTGTGCTATTTGCCCTGTGTATGACCATGGGAGCGCAATAGTGACGCTTCTTAGCAGAAAAAAACTCTTGCTCGTAGAACCAGACTGCTTGTGATTCAACTCCATTTCGGACTGGGAAACAATCGCTAACTCGCATTACAAGAAACACACTCTGCTTTTGAGAAAAGAGCACTCTTCTACTGTACTGTGTTTCCTATGGGGTCCGAAAAGTGAGCTTGCTCAGAACAAAAGAATTGTGCTTCCTACACACACGGGCCATATCTAGTTCAACTCTTCTTAGGAAACTGGCAAGAACAGTAGCTCCTCTTCAGTCCAATACACTGTACTGGCTGGGAACAGACGCCAGTGCTATTTGCATTGTGTATTGCAAAGGGAGCACAATAGTGACTCTTCTTACCAGAAAACAACTCTTGCTCGTAAGATCAAAAACTGCATGTGATTCAAATCCATTTAGGTCTGGGAAAAAAACGCTAGCTCGCCTTACAAGAAACACACTCTGCTTTTGAGAAAAGAGCACTCTTCTACTCTACTGTGTTTCCTATAGGGCCAGAACAGTGAGCTTGCTCAGAACAAAAGAACTGTCCTTCCTACACACAGGGGCCATATCTAGTACAATTCTGCTTATGAAACTGACAAGAAAAGTAGATCCTCTTCAGTCCAATACACTGTACATGCTGGTAACAGACACCAGTGCTCTTTGCCCTGTGTATGACATTGGGAGTGCAATAGTGACTCTTCTTACCAGAAAACAACTCTTGCTCGTAACCAGAAACTGCATGTGACTCAACTCCATTTAGGCTGGGAAACAAACGCTAGCTCGCCTTACAAGAAACACACTCTGCTTTTGAGAAAAGAGCACTCTTCTACTCTACTGTGTTTCCTATAGGGCCAGAACAGTGAGCTTGCTCAGAACAAAAGAACTTTGCTTCCTACACACAGGGGCCATATATAGTTCAACACTGCTTAGGAAACTGACAAGAAAAATAGCTCCTCTTCAGTCCAATACACTGTACATGCTGCGAACAGATGCGAGTGCTATTTTCACTGTGTATCGCAATGGGAGCAAAATAGTGAGTCTTCTTACCAGAGAACAACTCTTGCTCGTAGGATAAGAAACTGCATTGGATTCAACTTCATTTAGGACTGGGAAACAAACAAAAGCTCGCCTTATAAGAAGCACACTCTGCTTTTGAGAAAAGAGCACTCTTCTACTCTACTGTGTTTCCTATGGGGTCCGAACAGTGAGCTTGCTCAGAAGAAAAGAACTGTGCTTCCTACACACAGGGGCCATATCTAGTTCAACTCTGCTTAGGAAACTGACAAGAACAGTAGCTCCTCTTCAGTCCAAAACACTGTACTTGCTGGGAACAGAAGCCAGTGCTATTTGCACTGTGTATGCAATGGGTGCGCAATAGTGACTTTCCTTACCAGAAAACAACTCTTACTCATAGGACCAAAAACTGCATGTGACTCAACTCCATTTAGGACTGGGAAAAAACGCTAGCTCGCCTTACAACAAACACACTCTGCTTTTCAGAAAAGAGCACTCTTCTACTCTACTGTGTTTCCTATAGGGCCAGAACAGTGAGCTTGCTCAGAACAGAAGAACTGTGCTTCCTACACACAGGGTCCATATCTAGTACAATTCTGCTTAGGAAACTGAAAAGAACAGTAGCTCCTCTTCAGTCCAATACACTGTACATGCTGGGAACTGATGCCTGTGCTATTTGCCCTGTGTATGACAATGGGAGCACAATAGTGTCTCATCTTATCAGAAAACAACTCTTGTTCGTAGGACCAGAAACTGCATGTGATTCAATTCCATTTAGGACTGGGAAAAAAACGCTAGCTCGCTTTACAAGAAACACAGTCTGCTTTTGAGAAAAGAGCACTCTTTTACTCTACTGTGTTTCCTATGGGGTCCGAACAGTGAGCTTGCTCAGAACAAAAGAACTGTGCTTCCTACACACACGGGCCATATCGAGTTCAACTCTGCTTAGGAAACTGATAAGAACAGTAGCTCCTCTTCAGTCCAATAAACTGTACATGCTGGGAAAAGACGCCAGTGCTATTTGCCCTGTGTATGACAATGGGAGCACAATAGTGACTCTTCTTACCAGAAAACAAGTCTTGCCCGTAACCAGAAACTGCATGTGACTCAACTCCATTTAGGACTGGGAAACAAACGCTAGCTAGCCTTCCAAGAAACACACTCTGCTTTTGAGAAAAGAGCACTCTTCTACTCTACTGTGTTTCCTATAGAGCCAGAACAGTGAGCTTGCTCAGAACAAAAGAAATGTGCTTCCTACACACAGGGGCCATATCTAGTTCAATTCTGCTTAGGAAACTGACAAGAACAGTAGATCCTCTTCAGTCCAATACACTGTACATGCTGGGAACAGACGCCAGTGCTATTTGCCCTGTGTTAGACAATGGGAGCGCAATAGTGACTCCTCTTACCAGAAAACAACTCTTGCTCATAACCAGAAACTGCATATGACTCAAATCCATTTAGGACTGGGAAACAAACGCTAGCTCACTTTACAAGAAACACAGTCTGCTTTTGAGAAAAGAGCACTCATCTACTCTACTGTGTTTCCTATGGGTTTCGAACAGTGAGCTTGCTCAAAACAAAAGAACTGTGCTTCCTACACAAACAGGCCATATCTAGTTATACCGCTTAGGAAACTGACAAGAACAGTAGCTCCTCTTCAGTCCAATACACTGTACATGCTAGGAACTGATGCCATAGCTCTTTGCCCTGTGTATGACAATGGGAGCACAATAGTCACTCATCATACCAGAAAACAACTCTTGCTTGTAGGACAAGAAACTACATGGGATTTAACTCCATTTAGGACTGGGAAAGAAATGCTAGCTCGCCTTACAAGAAACAAACTCTGCTTTTGAGAAAAGAGCACTCTTCTACTCTACTGTGTTTCCTATAGGGCAAGAACAGTGAGCTTGCTCAGAACAAAAGAAATGTGCTTCCTACACACACGGGCCATATCTAGTTCAACTAGCTTAGGAAACTGACAAGGACATTAGCTCCTCTTCATTCCAATACACTGTACTTGCTGGAAGCAGAGGTGAGTGCTATTTACACTGTGTATGGCAATGGGAGCACAATAGTGACTCTACTTACCAGAAAACAACTCTTGCTCATAGGATCAGAAACTGCATGTGATTCAACTCCATTTAGGACTGGGAAACAAATGCTAGCTCACCTTACAAGAAACACACTCTGCTTTTGAGAAAAGAGCACTCTTCTAATCTACTGTGTTTCCTATTGGGCCAGAAGAGTGAGCTTGCTCAGAACAAAAGACCTGTGCTTCCTACACACACGGGCCATATCTAGTTCAACTCTCCTTAGGAAACTGACAAGAGCAAAAGCTCCTCTTCAGTCCAATACACTGAACTTGCTGGGAACAGACACGAATGCTATTTGCGCTATGTTTGGCATGGGAGCACAATAGTGATTTTCCTTACCAGAAAACAACTCTTGCTCGTAGGACCAGAAACTGCATGTGATTCAACTCCATTTAGGTCTGGGAAACAAGCGCTAGCTCGCCTTACAAGCTTTTGATAAAAGAGCACTCTTTTACTCTACTGTGTTTCCTATGGGGTCCAAAGAGTGAGCTTGCTCAGATCAAAAGAACTGTTCTTCCTACACACATGGACCATATCTAGTTCAACTCTGCTTAGGAAACTGACAAGAACAGTAGCTCCTATTCAGTCCAATACACTGTACTTGCTGGGAACAGACGCCAGTGCTATTTGCACTGTGTATGGCATTTGGAGCGCAATAGTGACTCTTCTTACCATAAAACAACTCTTGCTCGTAGGACCAAAAACTGCATGTGATTCAACTCCATTTAGGACTGGGAAACAAACGCAAGCTCGCCTTACAAAAAAAAACACTCTGCTTTAGATAAAAGAGCACTCTTCTACTCTACTGTGTTTCCTATAGGGCCAGAACAGTGAGCTTGCTCAGAACATAAGAACTGTGCTTCTTACACACACGGGACATATCTAGTTCAACTCTGCTTAGGAAACTGACAAGAACAGTAGCTCCTCTTCAGTCCGATACACTGTACTTGCTGAGAACAGACGCGAGTGCTATTTGCACTGTGTATGGCAATTGGAGCACAATAGTGACTCGTCTTACCAGAAAACAACTTTTGCTCGTAGGACAAAAAACTGCATGTGACTCAACTCCATTTAGGACTGGGAAACAAACTCTATCTCGACTTACAAGAAACACACTCTGCTTTTGAAAAAAGAGCACTCTTCTACTCTTCTGTGTTTCCTATAGGACCAAAACAGTGAGCTTGCTCAGAACAAAAGAACTGTGCTTCCTACACACAGGGGCCATATCTAGTTCAACTCTGCTTAGGAAACTGAGAAGAGCAGTGTCTCCTCTACAGTCCAATACACTGTACTTGCTGGGAAGACAAGGGAGTGCTATTTGCACTGTGTATGGCAATGGGAGCACAATAGTGACTTTCCTTACCAGAAAACAACTCTTGCTCGTAGGACCAGAAACTGCATGTGATTCAACTCCATTTAGGACTGGGAAACAAATGCTACCTCGCCTTACAAGAAATACACTATGCTTTAGAAAAAAGAGCACTCTTCTACTCTACTGTGTTTCCTATGAGGGTCGAACAGTGAGCTTGCTCAGAACAAAAGAACTGTGGTTCCTACACACTCGGACCATATGTAGTTCAACTCTGCTTAGGAAACTGACAAGAACAGTAGTTCCTATTCAGTCCAATACACTGTACTTGCTGGGTACAGACGCAAGTGCTATTTGCACTGTGTATGGTAATCGGAGCACAATAGTGACTTTCCTTACCAGAAAACAACTCTTGATCGTAGCACCACAAACTGCATGTGATTCAACTCCATTTAGGACTAGGAAACAAACGCTAGTTCGCCTTACAAGAAACACACTCTGCTTTTGAGAAAAGAGCACTCTTCTACTCTACTGTGTTTCCTATAGGGCCAGAACAGTGAGCTTGCTCAGAACAAAAGAACTGTGCTTCCTACACAAACGGGCCATATCTAGTTCAATTCTGCTTAGGAAACTGACAAGAACAGTGGAACCGCTTCAGTCCAATACACTGCACATGCTGGGAACAGACGCCAGTGCTATTTGCACTGTGTATGGCAATGGGAGCAAAATAGTGACTTTCCTTACCAGAAATAAACTCTTGCTCGTAGGACCAGAAACTGCATGTGATTCAACTCCATTTAGGTGTGGGAAACAAACGCTAGCTTGCCTTACCAGAAACACACTCTGCTTTTGATAAAAGAGCACTCTTTTACTCTACTGTGTTTCCTATGGGGTCCAAAGAGTGAGCTTGCTCAGAACATAAGAACTGTGCTTCCTACACACATGGAATATATCTAGTTCAACTCTGCTTAGGAAACTGACAAGAACAGTAGCTCCTATTCAGTCCAATACACTGTACATGCTGGGAACAGACGCGAGTGCTATTTGCACTGTGTATGGCATTTGGAGTGCAATAGTGAGTCTTCTTACCATAAAACAACTCTTGCTCGTAGGACCAAAAACTGCATGTGATTAAACTCCATTTAGGACTGGGAAACAAAAGCTAGCTCGCCTTACAAGAAACACACTCTGCTTTTGAGAAAAGAGCACTCTTTTACTCTACTGTGTATCCTATGGGGTCCGAACAGAGAGCTTGCTCAGAACAAAAGAACAGTGCTTCCTACACACACGGGCCATATCTAGTTCAACTCTGCTTAGGAAACTGACAAGAACAGTAGCTCCTCTTCAGTCCAATACACTGCACTTGCTGGAAACAGACACGAGTGCTATTTGCACTGTGTATGGCAAAGGGAGCACAATAGTGACTTTCCTTACCAGAAAAGAACTCTTGCTGGTAGGACCAAAAACTGCATGTGATTAAACTCCATTTTGGACTGGGAAACAAACGCTAGCTCGCCTTACAAAAAAAAACACTCTGCTTTAGATAAAAGAGCACTCTTCTACTCTACTGTGTTTCCTATAGGGCCAGAACAGTGAGCTTGCTCAGAACATAAGAACTGTGCTTCCTACACACACGGGACATATCTAGTTCAACTCTGCTTAGGAAACTGACAAGAACAGTAGCTCTTTTTCAGTCTGATACACTGTACTTGCTGAGAACAGACGCGAGTGCTATTTGCACTGTGTATGGTAATTGGAGCACAATAGTGACTCGTCTTACCAGAACACAACTCTTGCTTGTAGGACAAAAAACTGCATGAGACTCAACTCCATTTAGGACTGGGAAACAAAGTCTAGCTCGCTTTACAAGAAACACACTCTGCTTTAGAGAAAAGAACACTCTTCTACTCTGCTGTGTTTCCTACAGGGCCAGAACAGTGAGCTTGCTCAGAACATAATAACTGTGCTTCCTACACACAGGCCATATCTAGTTCCACTCTGCTTAGGAAACTGACAAGAACAGTAGCTCTTCTTCAGTCTGATATACTGTACTGGCTGAGAACAGACGCGAGTGCTATTTGCACTGTGTATGTAAATTGGAGCACAATAGTGACTCGTCTTACCAGAAAACAACTCTTGCTCGTAGGACAAAAAACTGCATGAGACTCAACTCCATTTAGGACTGGGAAACAAAGTCTAGCTCGCTTTACAAGAAACACACTCTGCTTCTGAGAAAAGAGCAATCTTCTACTCTACTGTGTTTCCTATAGGGCCAGAACAGTGAGCTTGCTCAGAACAAATAAACTGTGCTTCCTAGACACACGGGCCATATCTAGTTCAACTCTGCTTAGGAAACTGAGAAGAACAGTAGCTCCTCTTCAGTCCAATACACTGTACTTGCTGGGAAGAGACAGGAGTGCTATTTGCACTGTGTATGGCAATGGGGGCGCAATAGTGACTTTCCTTACCAGAAAAGAACTCTTGCTCGTAGGAACAGAAACTGCATGTGATTCAACTCCATTTAGGACTGGGAAAGAAACGCTAGCTCGCCTTACAAGAAACACACTCTGCTTTAGAGAAAAAAGCACTCTTCTACTCTAATGTGTTTCCTATGGGGTCGAAACAGAGAGCTTGCTCAGAAAAAAAGAACTGTGCTTCTTACATACACGGAACATATGTAGTTCAACTCTGCTTAGGAACCTGACAAGAACAGTAGCTCCTCTTCAGACCAATACACTGTATTTGCTGGGAACAGACGCGAGTGCTATTTGCACTGTGTATGGCAATGAGAGCACAATAGCGACTTTCCTTACCAGAAAACAACTCTTGCTCATAGGAAAAAACTGCATGTGACTCAACTCCATTTAGGACTGGGAAACAAACGCTAGCTCGCCTTCCAAGAAACACACTCTGCTTTTGAGAAAAGAGCACTCTTCTACTCTACTGTGTTTCCAATGGGGTCCAAACAGTGAGCTTGCTCAGAACAAAAAAACTGTGCTTCCTACACACACGGCCATATCTAGTTCAAGTCTGGTTAGGTAACTGACAAAAACATTAGCACCTATTCAGTCCAATACTCTGTACTTTCTGGGAACAGACTCGAGTGCTATTTGCACTGTGTATGGCAATGGTTGCGCAATAGCGACTTTCCTTACCAGAAAACAACTTTTGCTCGTAGGACCAGAAACTGCATGTGATTCAACTCCATTTAGGACTCGGAAACAAATGCTAGCTCGCCTTACATGAAACACACTCTGCTTTTGAGAAAAGAGCACTCTTCTACTCTACTGTGTTTCCTATGGGGTCCAAACAGTGAACTTGCTCAGAACAAAAGAACTGTGCTTCCTACACACACGGGCCATATCTAGTTCAACTCTGCTTAGGAAACTGACAAGAACAGTAGCTCCTCTTCAGTCCAATACACTGTACTTGCTGGGAAGAGACGCGAGTGCTATTTGCACTGTGTATGGCAATTGGAGCACAATAGTGACTCGTCTTACCAGAAAACAACTCTTGCTCGTAGGACAAAAAAATGCATGTGACTCAACTCCATTTAGGACTGGGAAACAAACGCTAGCTCGCCTTTCAAGAAACACACTCTGCTTTTGAGAAAGGAGCACTCTTCTACTATACTGTGTTTCCTATGGGGTCCGAAGAGTGAGCTTGCTCAGAACAAAAAAAATGTGCTTCCTACACACAGGGCCATATCTAGTTCAAGTCTGCTTAGGAACCTGACAAGAACAGTAGATCCTCTTCTATCCAATACACTGTACTTGCTGCGAACAGACTGGAGTGCTATTTGCACTGTGTATGGCAATGGGAGCACAACAGTGACTTTCCTTACCAGAAAACAACTCTTGCAAATAGGACCAGAAACTGCATGTGATTCAACTCCATTTAGGTCTGGGAAACAAACGCTAGCTCGCCTTACAAGAAACACACTCTGCTTTTGATAAAAGAGCACGCTTTTACTCTACTGTGTTTCCTATGGGGTCCAAAGAGTGAGCTTGCTCAGAACAAAAGAACTGTGCTTCCTACACACATGGACCATATCTAGTTCAACTCTGCTTAGGAAACTGACAAGAACAGTAGCTCCTCTTCAGACTAATACACTGTACTTGCTGGAAACAGACGTGTGTGCTATTTGCACTGTGTATGGCAAAGGGAGCGCAATAGTGACTTTCTTTACCAGAAAACAACTCTTGCTGGTAGGACCAAAAACTGCAAGTGATTCAACTCCATTTAGGACTGGGAAACAAACGCTAGCTCGCCTTTCAAGAAACACACTCTGCTTTTGAGAAAAGAGCACTCTTCTACTCTACTGTGTTTCCTGTAGGGCAAGAACAGAGAGCTTGCTCAGAACAAAAGAACTGTGCTTCCTACATACACGGCCATATCTAGTTCAATTCTGCTTAGCAAACTGACAAGAACAATAGATCCTTTTCAGTCCAATTCACTGTACATGCTGGGAACAGACGCCAGTGCTATTTGTGTTGTGTATGGCAATGGGAGCCCAATAGTGACTCTTCTTACGAGAAAACTACTCTTGCTCGTAGGACCAAAAACTGCATGTGACTCAACTCCATTTAGGACAGGGAAACAAACACTAGTTAGCCTTACAAGAAACACAATCTGCTTTTGAGAAAAGAGCACTCTTCTACTCTACTGTGTTTCCTATAGGGCCAGAACAGTGAGCTTGCTAAGAACAAAAGACTGTGCTTCCTACACACACGAAACATATCTAGTTCAATTCTGCTTAGGAAACTGAAAAGAACAGTGGAACCTCTCCAGTCCAATACACTGTACATGCTGGGAACAGACGCCAGTGCTATTTGCCCTGTGTATGGCAATGGGAGCACAATAGTGACTTTCCTTACCAGAAATAAACTCTTGCTCGTAGGACCAGAAACTGCATGTGATTCAACTCCATTTAGGACTGGGAAACAAACGCTAGCTTGCCGTACAAGAAACACACTCTGCTTTTGAGAAAAGAGCACTCTTCTACTCTACTGTGTTTCCTATAGGGTCCGAACGGTGAGCTTGCTCTGAACAAAAGAACTGTGCTTCCTACACACACGGCCATATCTAGTTCAATTCTGCTTAGGAACCTGACAAGAACAGTAGATCCTCTTCAGTCCAATACACCGTACTTGCTGGGAACAGACGCCAGTGCTTTCTGTCCTGTGTATGGCAATGGCAGCGCAGTAGTGACTATTTTTACCATAAAACAACTCTTGCTTGTAGGATTACAAACTGCATGTGATTCAACTCCATTTAGGACTGGGCAACAAATGCTAGCTTGCATCACATGAAACTCACCCTGCTTTTGAGAAAAGAGAACTCTTCTATTCTACTTTGTTTCCTATGGGGACCGAACAGTGAGCTTGCTCAGAACAAAAGAACTGTGATTCCTACACAAACAGCCATATCTAGTTCAACACTGCTTAAGAAATTGACAAGAACAGTAGATCCTCTTCAGTCCAATACACTGTACTTGCAGGGAACAGACGCGAGTGGTATTTGCACTGTGTACGGCAATTGGAGCACAATAGTGACTTTCCTTACCAGAAAACAACTCTTGCTCGTAGGACCAGAAACTGCATGTCATTCAACTCCATTTCGGACTGGGAAAGAAACGCTAGCTCGCCTTACAAGAAACACACTCTGCTTTAGAGAAAAGAGAACTTTCTACTCTACTGTGTTTCCTATGGGGTTCAAACAGTGACCTTGCTCAGAACAAAAGAACTGTGCTTCCTACACACATGAACCATATGTAGTTCAACTCTGCTTAGGATACTGACAAGAACAGTAGCTCCTCTTCAGTCCAATACACTTTATTTGCTGAGAACAGATGCGAGTGCTATGTGCACTGTGTATGGCAATGGGGCACAATAGTGACTCGTCTTACCAGAAAACAACTCTTGCTCGTAGGACAAAAAACTGCTTGTGACTCAACTCCATTTAGGACTGGGAAACAAACGCTAGCTCGCTTTACAAGAAACACACTCTGCTTTTGAGAAAAGAGCACTCTTCTACTCAATTGTGTTTCCTATAGGGCCAGAACAATGAGCATACTCAAAACAAAAGAACTGTGCTTCCTACACACACGGGACATATCTAGTTCAACTCTGCTTAGGAAACTGAGAAGAACAGTAGCTCCTTTTCAGTACAATACACTGTACTTACTGGGAACAGATGGGAGGGCTATTTGCACTGTGTATGGCAATGGGAGCGCAATAGTGACTTTCCTTACCAGAAAACAACTCTTGCTCGTAGGAACACAAACTGCATTGGATTCAACTCCATTTAGGACTGGAAAACAAACGCTAGCTCGCCATACAAGAAACACACTCTGCTTTTGAGAAAAGAGCACTCTTCTACTCTACTGTGTTTCCTATGGGGTCCGAACAGTGAGCTTGCTCAGAACAAAAAAAATGTGCTTCCTACACACAGGGCCATATCTAGTTCAAGTCTGCCTAGGAAACTGACAAGAACAGTAGATCCTCTTCTATCCAATACACTGTACTTGCTGCGAACAGAGAGGAGTGCTATTTGCACTGTGTATGGCAATGGGAGCGCAATAGTGACTTTCTTTACCAGAAAACACCTCTTGCTCATAGGACCAGAAACTGCATGTAATTCAACTCCATTTAGGTCTGGGAAACAAACGCTAGCTCGCCTTACAAGAAACACACTCTACTTTTGATAAAAGAGCACTCTTTTACTCTACTGTGTTTCCTATGGTGTCCAAAGAGTGAGCTTGCTCAGAACAAAAGAACTGTGCTTCCTACACACATGGACCATATCTAGTTCAACTCTGCTTAGGAAACTGACAAGAACAGTAGCTCCTATTCAGTCCAATACACTGTACTTGCTGGGAACAGATGCGAGTGCTATTTGCACTGTGTATGGCATTTGGAGCGCAATAGTGACTCTTCTTACCATAAAACAACTCTTGCTCGTAGGACCAATAACTGCATGTGATTCAACTCCATTTAGGACTGGGAAACAAACGCAAGCTCGCCTTACAAAAAAAACACTCTGCTTTAGATAAAAGAGCACTCTTCTACTCTACTGTGTTTCCTATAGGGCCAGAACAGTGAGCTTGCTCAGAACATAAGAACTGTGCTTCTTAAACACACGGGACATATCTAGTTCAACTCTGCTTAGGAAACTGACAAGAACAGTAGCTCCTCTTCAGTCCGATACACTGTACTTGCTGAGAACAGACGCGAGTGCTATTTGCACTGTGTATGGCAATTGGAGCACAATAGTGACTCGTCTTACCAGAAAACAACTTTTGCTTGTAGGACAAAAAACTGCATGTGACTCAACTCCATTTAGGACTGGGAAACAAACTCTATCTCGACTTACAAGAAACACACTCTGCTTTTGAGAAAAGAGCACTCTTCTACTCTTCTGTGTTTCCTATAGGACCAGAACAGTGAGCTTGCTCAGAACAAAAGAACAGTGCTTCCTACACACAGCGGCCATATCTAGTTCAACTCTGCTTAGGAAACTAAGAAGAGCAGTCTCTCCTCTTCAGTCCAATACACTGTACTTGTTGGGAAGACAAGGGAGTGCTATTTGCACTGTGTATGGCAATGGGAGCGCAATAGTGACTTTCCTTACCAGAAAACAACTCTTGCTCATAGGACCAGAAACTGCATGTAATTCAACTCCATTTAGGTCTGGGAAACAAACGCTAGCTCGCCTTACAAGAAACACACTCTGCTTTAGAGAAAAGAGCACTCTTCTACTCTACTGTGTTTCCTATGGGGTCCAAACAGAGAGCTTGCTCAGAACAAAAGAACTGTGCTTCCTACACACACGGACCATATGTAGTTCAAGTCTGCTTAGGAACCTGACAAGAACAGTAGCTCCTCTTCAGACCAATACACTGTATTTGCTGGGAACTGTGGCGAGTGCTATTTGCACTGTGTATTGCAATGGGAGCACAATAGTGACTTTCCTGCCAGAAAACAACTGTTGCTTGTAGGACGAGAAACTGCATGTGATTAAACTCCATTTAGGACTGGGAAACAAAGGCTAGCTTGCCTTACGTGAAACACACTCTGCTTTTGAGAAAAGAGCACTCTTCTACTCTACTGTGTTTCCTATGGGGTCCGAACAGTGAGCTTGCTCAGAACAAAAGAACTGTGCTTCCTACACACACGGGCCATATCTAGTTCAATTCTGCTTAGGAAACTGACAAGAACAGTAGCTCCTCTTCAGTCCGATACACTGTCCTTGCTGGGAACAGACGCCAGTGCTATTTGCACTGTGTATGGCAATGGGAGCGCAAGAGTGACTTTCCTTCCAGAAAACAACTCTTGCTCGTAGGACCACAAACTGCATGTGATTCAACACTATTTATGACTGGGAAACAAATGCTCGCACGCCTTCCAAGAAACACACTCTGCTTTTGAGAAAAGAGCACTCTTCTACTCCACTGTGTTTCCTAAGGGGTCCAAACAGTGAGCTTGCTAAGAACAAAAGAACTGTGCTTCCTACACACATGGACCATATCTAGTTCAACTCTGCTTAGGAAACTGACAAGAACAGTAGTTCCTATTCAGTCCAATACACTGTACTTGCTGGGAACAGACGCGAGTGCTATTTGCACTGTGTATGGCAATGGGAGCGCAATAGTGACTTTCCTTACCAGAAAACAACTCTTGCTCGTAGGAACACAAACTGCATGTGATTCAACTCCATTTAGGACTGGGAAACAAACGCTAGATCACTTTACAAGAAACACACTCTGCTTTAGAGAAAAGAGCACTCTTCTACTCTACTGTGTTTCCTATGGGGTCCAAACAGAGAGCTTGCTCAGAACAAAAGAACTGTGCTTCCTACACACAGGGACCATATGTAGTTCAACTCTGCTTAGGAACCTGACAAGAACAGTAGCTCCTCTTCAGCCTAATACACTGTAAATGCTGGGAAGAGACGCGAGTGCTATTTACACTGTGTATGGCAATGAGAGCACAATATTGACTTTCCTTACCAGAAAACAACTCTTGCTCGTAGGACAAAAAACTGCATGTGACTCAACTCCATTTAGGACTGGGAAACAAACGCTAGCTCGCCTTACAAGAAACACACTCTGCTTTTGAGAAAAGAGCACTCTTCTACTCTACTGTGTTTCCTATGTGTTCGGAACAGTGAGCTTGCTCCGAACAAAAAAACTGTGCTTCCTACAAACACGGCCATATCTAGTTCAACTCTGCATAGGAACCTGACAAGAACAGTACATACTCTTCAGTCCAATACACTGTACTTGCTGGGAACAGACGCCAGTGCTATTTGTCCTGTGTATGGCAATGGCAGCGCAATAGGGACTCTTCTTACCAGAAAACAACTCTTGCTCGTAGGACCAGAAACTGCATGTGATTCAACTCCATTTATGACTGGGAAACAAACTCCAGCTCGCTTTACAAGAAACACACTCTGCTTTAGAGAAAAGAGCACTCTTCTACTCTACTGTGTTTCCTATGGGGTCCAAACAGAGAGCTTGCTCAGAACAAAAGAACTGTGCTTCCTACACACACGGGCCATATCTAGTTCAACTCTGTTTAGGAAACTGACAAGAACAGTAGCTCCTCTTCAGTCCAATACACAGTACTTGCGGGGAAGAGACGCGAGTGCTATTTGCACTGTGTATGGCAATTGGAGCACAATAGTGACTCGTCTTACCAGAAAACAACTCTTGCTCTTAGGACGAAAACCTGCATGTGACTCAACTCCATTTAGGACTGGGAAACAAACGCTAGCTCGCCTTACAAGAAACACACTCTGCTTTTGAGAAAAGAGCACTCTTCTACTCTACTGTGTTTCCTATGGGGTCCGATCAGTGAGCTTGCTCAGAACAAAAGAACTGTGCTTCCTGCACACAGGGCCATATCTAGTTCAATTCTGCTTAGGAACCTGACAAGAACAGCAGATCCTCTTCAGTCCAATACACTGTACTTGCTGGGAACAGACGCCAGGGCTATTTGTCCTGTGTATGACAATGGCTGCGCAATAGTGACTCTTCTTACCATAAAACAACTCTTGCACGTAGGACCAGAAACTGTATGTGATTCAACTCCATTTAGGACTGGGAAACAAACGCTAGCTCGCCTTACAAGAAACACATTCTGCTTTAGAGAAAAGAGCACTCATCTACTCTACTGTGTTTCCTATAGGGCCAGAACAGTGAGCTTGCTCAGAACAAAAGAACTGTGCTTCCTACACACACCGGCCATATCTAGTTCAACTCTGCTTAGGAAACTGACAAGAACAGTAGCTCCTCTTCAGTCCGATACACTGTACTTGCTGGGAGCAGACGCGAGTGCTATTTGCACTGTGTATTGCAATGGGAGCGCAATAGTGACTTTCCTACCAGAAAACAACTGTTGCTCGTAGGACGAGAAACTGCATGTGATTCAACTCCATTTAGGACTGGGAAACAAATGCTAGCTTGCCTTACATGAAACACACTCTGCTTTTGAGAAAAGAGCACTCTTCAACTCTACTGTGTTTCCTATGGGGTCCGAACAGTGAGCTTGCTCAGAACAAAAGAACTGTGCTTCCTACACACACGGGCCATATCTAGTTCAACTCTGCTTAGGAAACTGACAAGAACAATAGCTCCTCTTCAGTCCGAATCACTGTACTTGCTGGGAACAGACGCCAGTGCTATTTGCACTGTGTATGGCAATGGGAGCGCAATAGTGACTTTCCTTCCAGAAAACAACTCTTACTTGTAGGACCACAAACTGCATGTGATTCAACACCATTTAGGACTGGGAAACAAATGCTCACACGCCTTCCAAGAAACACACTCTGCTTTTGAGAAAAGAGCACTCTTCTACTCCACTGTGTTTCCTAAGGGGTCCAAACAGTGAGCTTGCTCAGAACAAAAGAACTGTGCTTCCTACACACATGGACCATATCTAGTTCAACTCTGCTTAGGAAACTGACAAGAACAGTAGTTCCTATTCAGTCCAATACACTGTACTTGCTGGGAACAGACGCGAGTGCTATTTGTCCTGTGTATGGCAATGGGAGCGCAATAGTGACTCTTCTTACCAGAAAACAACTCTTGCTCATAGGAATAGACACTGCATGTGATTCAACTCCATTTAGGACTGGGAAACAAACGCTAGCTCGCCTTACAAGAAACACACTCTGCTTTTGAGAAAGAGCACTCTTCTACTCCACTGTGGTTCCTAAGGGGTCCAAACAGTGAGCTTGATCAGAACAAAAGAACTGTGCTTCCTACACACATGGACCATATCTAATTCAACTCTGCTTAGGAAACTGACAAGAACAGTAGCTCCTATTCAGTCCAATACACTGTGCTTGCTGGGAACAGACGCGAGTGCTATTTGCAATGTGTATGGCATTTGGAGCGCAATAGTGACTCTTCTTACCAGAAAACAACTCTTGCTCGTAGGACCAAAAACTGCCTGTGACTCAACTCCATTTAGGACTGGGAAACAAACGCGAGCTCGCCTTACAAGAAACACACTCTGCTTTAGAGAAAAGAGCACTCTTCTTCTCTACTGTGTTTCCTATAGGGCCAGAACAGTGAGCTTGCTCAGAACATAATAACTGTGCTTCCTACACCCACGGGTCATATCTAGTTCAACTCTGCTTAGGAAACTGACAAGAACAGTAGCTCCTCTTCAATCCAATACACTGTACTTGCAGGGAAGAGACGCGAGAGCTATTTGCACTGTGTATGGCAATTGGAGCACAATAGTGACTCGTCTTACCAGAAAACAACTCTTGCTCGTAGGACAAAAACCTGCATGTGACTCAACTCCATTTAGGACTGGGAAATGAACACTAGCTCGCCTTACAAGAAACACACTCTGCTTTTGAGGAAAGAGAACTCTTCTACTCTACTGTGTTTCCTATGGGGTCCGAACAGTGAGCTTGCTCAGAACAAAAGAACTGTGCTTCCTGCACACACGGCCATATCTAGTTCAATTCTGCTTAGGAACCTGACAAGAACAGTAGATCCTCTTCAGTCCAATACACTGTACTTGCTGGGAACAGACGCCAGGGCTATTTGTCCTGTGTATGACAATGGTTGCGCAATAGTGACTCTTCTTACCATAAAACAACTCTTGCACGTAGGACCAGAAACTGTATGTGATTCAACTCCATTTAGGACTGGGAAACAAACGCTAGCTTGCCTTACAAGAAACACATTCTGCTTTAGAGAAAAGAGCACTCATCTACTCTACTGTGTTTCTTATAGGGCCAGAACAGTGAGCTTGCTCAGAACAAAAGAACTGTGCTTCCTACACACACGGGCCATATCTAGTTCAACTCTGCTTAGCAAACTGACAAGAACAGTAGCCCCTCTTCAGTCCGATACACTGTACTTGCTGGGAACAGAAGGGAGTGCTATTTGCACTGTGTATGGCAATGGGAGCACAATAGTGACTTTCCTACCAGAAAACAACTCTTGCTCGTAGGACCAGAAACTGCATGTGATTCAACTCCATTTAGGACTGGGAAACAAATGCTAGCTCGCCTTTCATGAAACACACTCTGCTTTTGAGAAAAGAGCACTCTTCTACTCTACTGTGTTTCCTATGGGGTCCGAACAGTGAGCTTGCTCAGAACAAAAGTACTGTGCTTCCTACACACACGGGCCATATCTAGTTCAACTCTGCTTAGGAAACTTACAAGAAGAGTAACTCCTCTTCAGTCTGATACACTGTACGTGCTGGGAATATACGCGAGTGCTCTGCACTGTGTATGGCAATGGGAGCGCAATAGTGACTTTCCTACCAGAAAACAACTCTTGCTCGTAGGACCACAAACTGCATGTGATTCAACGCCATTTAGGACTGGGAAACGAACGTTCGCGCGCCTTACAAGAAACACACTCTGCTTTAGAGAAAAGAGCACTCTTCTACTCTACTGTGTTTCCTATGGGGTCCAAAGAGAGAGCTTGCTCAGAACAAAAGAACTGTGCTTCCTACACACAGGGACCATATGTAGTTCAACTCTGCTTAGGAACCTGACAAGAACAGTAGCTCCTCTTCAGACCAATACACTGTATTTGCTGGGAACAGACGTGAGTGCTATTTGCACTGTGTATTGCAGTGAGAGCACAATATTGACTTTCCTTACCAGAAAACAACTCTTGCTCGTAGGACAAAAAACTGCATGTGACTCAACTCCATTTAGGACTGGGAAACAAACGCTAGCTCGCCTTACAAGAAACACACTCTGCTTTTGAGAAAAGAGCACTCTTCTACTCTACTGTGTTTCCTATGTTTTCAGAACAGTGAGCTTGCTCAGAACAAAAAAACTGTGCTTCCTACAAACACGGCCATATCTAGTTCAACTCTGCTTAGGAACCTGACAAGAACAGTACATACTCTTCAGTCCAATACACTGTACTTGCTGGGAACAGACGCCAGGGCTATTTGCACTGTGTATGGCATTGGCAGCGCAATAGGGACTCTTCTTACCAGAAAACAACTCTTGCTCGTAGGACCAGAAACTGCATGTGATTCAACTCCATTTATGACTGGGAAACAAACTCCAGCTCGCTTTACAAGAAACACACTCTGCTTTAGAGAAAAGAGCACTCTTCTACTCTACTGTGTTTCCTATGGGGTCCAAACAGAGAGCTTGCTCAGAACAAAAGAACTGTGCTTCCTACACACACGGGCCATATCTAGTTCAACTCTGTTTAGGAAACTGACAAGAACAGTAGCTCCTCTTCAGTCCAATACACAGTACGTGCGGGGAAGAGACGCGAGTGCTATTTGCACTGTGTATGGCAATTGGAGCACAATAGTGACTCGTCTTACCAGAAAACAACTCTTGCTCTTAGGACGAAAACCTGCATGTGACTCAACTCCATTTAGGACTGGGAAACAAACGCTAGCTCGCCTTACAAGAAACACACTCTGCTTTTGAGAAAAGAGCACTCTTCTACTCTACTGTGTTTCCTATGGGGTCCGAACAGTGAGCTTGCTCAGAACAAAAGAACTGTGCTTCCTGCACACACGGCCATATCTAGTTCAATTCTGCTTAGGAACCTGACAAGAACAGTAGATCCTCTTCAGTCCAATACACTGTACTTGTTGGGAACAGACGCCAGGGCTATTTGTCCTGTGAATGACAATGGCTGCGCAATAGTGACTCTTCTTACCATAAAACAATTCTTGCACGTAGGACCAGAAACTGTATGTGATTCAACTCCATTTAGGACTGGGAAACAAACTCTAGCTCGCCTTACAAGAAACACATTCTGCTTTAGAGAAAAGAGCACTCATCTACTCTACTGTGTTTCCTATAGGGCCAGAACAGTGAGCTTGCTCAGAACAAAAGAACTGTGCTTCCTACACACACCGGCCATATCTAGTTCAACTCTGCTTAGGAAACTGACAAGAACAGTAGCTCCTCTTCAGTCCGATACACTGTACTTGCTGGGAACTGTGGCGAGTGCTATTTGCACTGTGTATTGCAATGGGAGCGCAATAGTGACTTTCCTACCAGAAAACAACTGTTGCTCGTAGGACGAGAAACTGCATGTGATTCAACTCCATTTCAGACTGGGAAAGAAACGCTAGCTCGCCTTACAAGAAATACACTCTGCTTTAGAGAAAAGAGCACTTTCTACTCTACTGTGTTTCCTATGGGGTCCAAACAGTGAGCTTGCTCAGAACAAAAGAACTGTGCTTCCTACACACTTGAACCATATGTAGTTCAACTCTGCTTAGGAAACTGACAAGAACAGTAGCTCCTCTTCAGTCCGATACACTTTACTTGCTGAGAACAGATGCGAGTGCTATTTGCACTGTGTATGGCAATGGGGCACAATAGTGACTCATCTTACCAGAAAACAACTCTTGCTCGTAGGACAAAAAACTGCATGTGACTCAACTCCATTTAGGACTGGGAAACAAACTCTATCTCGCCTTACAAGAAACACACTCTGCTTTTGAGAAAAGAGCACTCTTCTACTCAATTGTGTTTCCTATAGGGCCAGAACAATGAGCTTACTCAGAACAAAAGAACTGTGCTTCCTACATACACGGGCCATATCTAGTTCAACTCTGCTTAGGAAACTGAGAAGAACGGTAGCTCCTTTTCAGTCCAATACACTGTACTTATTGGGAACAGAGGGGAGGGCTATTTGCACTGTGAATGGCAAAGGGAGCGCAATAGTGACTTTCTTTACCAGAAAACAACTCTTGCTCGTAGGAACACAAACTGCATTGGATTCAACTCCATTTAGGACTGGAAAACAAACGCTAGCTCGCCATACAAGAAACACACTCTGCTTTTGAGAAAAGAGCACTCTTCTACTCTACTGTGTTTCCTATGGGGTCTGAACAGTGAGCTTGCTCAGAACAAAAAAACTTTGCTTCCTACACACAGGGCCATATCTAGTTCAAGTCTGCTTAGGAACCTGAAAAGAACAGTAGATCCTCTTCTATCCAATACACTGTACTTGCTGCGAACAGACAGGAGTGCTATTTGCACTGTGAATGGCAATGAGAGCGCAATAGTGACTTTCCTTACCAGAAAACAACTCTTGCTCATAGGACCAGAAACTGCATGTGATTCAACTCCATTTAGGTGTAGGAAACAAACGCTAGCTCGCCTTACAAGAAACACACTCTTCTTTTGATAAAAGAGCACTCTTTTACTCTACTGTGTTTCCTATGGGGTCCAAAGAGTGAGCTTGCTCAGAACAAAAGAACTGTGCTTCCTACACACATGGACCATATCTAGTTCAACTCTGCTTAGGAAACTGACAAGAACAGTAGCTCCTATTCAGTCCAATACACTGTACTTGCTGGGAACAGACGCGAGTGCTATTTGCACTGTGTATGGCATTTGGAGAGCAATAGTGAGTCTTCTTACCATAAAACAACTCTTGCTCGTAGGACCAAAAACTGCATGTGATTCAACTCCATTTAGGACTGGGAAACAAACGCGAGCTCGCCTTACAAAAAAAAAAACACTCTGCTTTAGATAAAAGAGCACTCTTCTACTCTACTGTGTTTCCTATAGGGCCAGAACAGTGAGCTTGCTCAGAACATAAGAAGTGTGCTTCCTACACACACGGGACATATCTAGTTCAACTCTGCTTAGGAAACTGACAAGAACAGTAACTCCTCTTCAGTCCAATACACTGTACTTGCTGAGAACAGACGTGAGTGCTATTTGCACTGTGTATTTCAATTGGAGCACAATAGTGACTCGTCTTACCAGAAAACAACTCTTGCTCGTAGGACAAAAAACTGCATGTGACTCAACTCCATTTAGGACTGGGAAACAAACTCTATCTCGACTTACAAGAAACACACTCTGCTTTGAGAAAAGAGCACTCTTCTACTCTTCTGTGTTTCCTATAGGGCCAGAACAGTGAGCTTGCTCAGAACAAAAGAACTGTGCTTCCTACACACAGGGGCCATATCTAGTTCAACTCTGCTTTGGAAACTAAGAAGAGCAGTCTCTCCTCTTCAGCCAATACTCTGTACTTGCTGGGAAGACAAGGGAGTGCTATTTGCACTGTGTATGGCAATGGGAGCGCAATAGTGACTTTCCTTACAGGAAAACAACTCTTGCTCGTAGCACCACAAACTGCATGTGATTCAACTCCATTTAGGACTGGGAAACAATCGCTAGCTCGCCTTACAAGAAACACACTCTGATTTTGAGAAAAGAGCACGCTTCTACTCTATTGCGTTTCCTATGGGGTCCAAACAGTGAGCTTGCTCAGAACAAAAGAACTGTGCTTCCTACACAAATGGACCATATCTAGTTCAACTCTGCTTAGGAAACTGACAAGAACAGTAGCTCCAATTCAATCCAATACACTGTACTTTCTGGGAACAAACGCGAGTGCTATTTGCACTCTGTATGGCATTTGGAGCACAATAGTGACTCTTCTTACCAGAAAACTATTCTTGCTCATAGGACCAAAAACTGCATGTGACTCAACTCCATTTAGGATGGGAATCAAACGCGAGCTCGCCTTACAAGAAACACACTGTGCTTTAGAGAAAAGAACACTCTTCTACTCTGCTGTGTTTCCTACAGGGCCAGAACAGTGAGCTTGCTCAGAACATAATAACTGTGCTTCCTACACACACGGGACATATCTAGTTCAACTCTGCTTAGGAAACTGACAAGAACAGTAGCTCCTCTTCAGACCGATACACTGTACTTGCTGAGAACAGACACGAGTGCTATTTGCACTGTGTAAGGCAATTGGAGCACAATAGTGACTCATCTTACCAGAAAACAACTCTTCCTCGTAGGACAAAAACTGCATGTGACTCAACTCCATTTAGGACTGGGAAACAAACTCTATCTCGACTTACAAGAAACACACTCTGCTTTTGAGAAAGGAGCACTCTTCTACTCTTCTGTGTTTCCTATAGGGCCAGAACAGTGAGCTTGCTCAGAACAAAAGAACTGTGCTTCCTACACACAGGGGCCATATCTAGTTCAACTCTGCTTAGGAAACTGAGAAAAGGAGTCTCTCCCCTTCAGTCCAATACAGTGTACTTGCTGGGAAGACAAGGGAGTGCTATTTGCACTGTGTATGGCAATGGGAGCACAATAGTGACTTTCCTTACCAGTAAACAACTCTTGCTCGTAGGACCAGAAACTGCATGTGATTCAACTCCATTTAGGACTGGGAAACAAACGCTAGCTCGCCTTACAAGAAACACACTCGGCTTTAGAGAAAAGAGCACTCTTCTACTCTACTGTGTTTCCTATGGGGTCCAAACAGAGAGCTTGCTCAGAACAAAAGAACTGTGCTTTCTACACACACGGACCATATGTAGTTCAACTCTGCTTAGGAACCTGACAAGAACAGTAGCTCCTCTTCAGACCAATACACTGTATTTGCTGGGAACAGACGCGAGTGCTATTTGCACTGTGTATGGCAATGAGAGCACAATATTGACTTTCCTTACCAGAAAACAACTCTTGCTCGTAGGACAAAAAACTGCATGTGACTCAACTCCATTTAGGACTGGGAAACAAACGCTAGCTCGCCTTACAAGAAACACACTCTGCTTTTGAGAAAAGAGCACTCTTCTACTCTACTGTGTTTCCTATGGGGTCCGAACAGTGAGCTTGCTCAGAACAAAAGAACTGTGCTTCCTGCACACACGGCCATATCTAGTTCAATTCTGCTTAGGAACCTGACAAGAACAGTAGATCCTCTTCAGTCCAATACACTGTACTTGCTGGGAACAGACGCCAGGGCTATTTGTCCTGTGTATGACAATGGCTGCGCAATAGTGACTCTTCTTACCATAAAACAACTCTTGCACGTAGGACCAGAAACTGTATGTGATTCAACTCCATTTAGGACTGGGAAACAAACGCTAGCTCGCCTTACAAGAAACACATTCTGCTTTAGAGAAAAGAGCACTCATCTACTCTACTGTGTTTCCTATAGGGCCAGAACAGTGAGCTTGCTCAGAACAAAAGAACTGTGCTTCCTACACACACCGGCCATATCTAGTTCAAATCTGCTTAGGAAACTGACAAGAACAGTAGCTCCTCTTCAGTCCGATACACTGTACTTGCTGGGAACTGTGGCGAGTGCTATTTGCACTGTGTATTGCAATGGGAGCGCAATAGTGACTTTCCTACCAAAAAACAACTGTTGCTCGTAGGACGAGAAACTGCATGTGATTCAACTCCATTTCATACTGGGAAAGAAACACTAGCTCACCTTACAAGAAATACACTCTGCTTTAGAGAAAAGAGCACTTTCTACTCTACTGTGTTTCCTATGGGGTCCAAACAGTGAGCTTGCTCAGAACAAAAGAACTGTGCTTCCTACACACTTGAACCATATGTAGTTCAACTCTGCTTAGGAAACTGACAAGAACAGTAGCTCCTCTTCAGTCCGATACACTTTACTTGCTGAGAACAGACGCGAGTGCTATTTGCACTGTGTATGGCAATGGGGCACAATAGAGACTCATCTTACCAGAAAACAACTCTTGCTCGTAGGACAAAAAACTGCATGTGACTCAACTCCATTTAGGACTGGGAAACAAACTCTATCTCGCCTTACAAGAAACACACTCTGCTTTTGAGAAAAGAGCCCTCTTCTACTCAATTGTGTTTCCTATAGGGCCAGAACAATGAGCTTACTCAGAACAAAAGAACTGTGCTTCCTACATACACGGGCCATATCTAGTTCAACTCTGCTTAGGAAACTGAGAAGAACGGTAGCTCCTTTTCAGTCCAATACACTGTACTTATTGGGAACAGACGGGAGGGCCACTTGCACTGTGAATGGCAATGGGAGCGCAATAGTGACTTTCCTTACCAGAAAACAACTCTTGCTCGTAGGAACACAAACTGCATTGGATTCAACTCCATTTAGGACTGGAAAACAAACGCTAGCTCGCCATACAAGAAACACACTCTGCTTTTGAGAAAAGAGCACTCTTCTACTCTACTGTGTTTCCTATGGGGTCTGAACAGTGAGCTTGCTCAGAACAAAAAAACTTTGCTTCCTACACACAGGGCCATATCTAGTTCAAGTCTGCTTAGGAACCTGACAAGAACAGTAGATCCTCTTCTATCCAATACACTGTACTTGCTGCGAACAGACAGGAGTGCTATTTGCACTGTGAATGGCAATGGGAGCGCAATAGTGACTTTCCTTACCAGAAAACAACTCTTGCTCATAGGACCAGGAACTGCATGTGATTCAACTCCATTTAGGTGTGGGAAACAAACGCTAGCTCGCCTTACAAGAAACACACTCTTCTTTTGATAAAAGAGCACTCTTTTACTCTACTGTGTTTCCTATGGGGTCCAAAGAGTGAGCTTGCTCAGAACAAAAGAACTGTGCTTCCTACACACATGGACCATATCTAGTTCATCTCTGCTTAGGAAACTGACAAGAACAGTAGCTCCTATTCAGTCCAATACACTGTACTTGCTGGGAACAGACGCGAGTGCTATTTGCACTGTGTATGGCATTTGGAGAGCAATAGTGAGTCTTCTTACCATAAAACAACTCTTGCTCGTAGGACCAAAAACTGCATGTGATTCAACTCCATTTAGGACTGGGAAACAAACGCGAGCTCGCCTTACAAAAAAAAAACACTCTGCTTTAGATAAAAGAGCACTCTTCTACTCTACTGTGTTTCCTATAGGGCCAGAACAGTGAGCTTGCTCAGAACATAAGAAGTGTGCTTCCTACACACACGGGACATATCTAGTTCAACTCTGCTTAGGAAACTGACAAGAACAGTAACTCCTCTTCAGTCCGTTACACTGTACTTGCTGAGAACAGACGTGAGTGCTATTTGCACTGTGTATGGCAATTGGAGCACAATAGTGACTCGTCTTACCAGAAAACAACTCTTGCTCGAAGGACAAAAAACTGCATGTGACTCAACTCCATTTAGGACTGGGAAACAAACTCTATCTCGACTTACAAGAAACACACTCTGCTTTGAGAAAAGAGCACTCTTCTACTCTTCTGTGTTTCCTATAGGGCCAGAACAGTGAGCTTGCTCAGAACAAAAGAACTGTGCTTCCTACACACAGGGGCCATATCTAGTTCAACTCTGCTTTGGAAACTAAGAAGAGCAGTCTCTCCTCTTCAGCCAATACTCTGTACTTGCTGGGAAGACAAGGGAGTGCTATTTGCACTGTGTATGGCAATGGGAGCGCAATAGTGACTTTCCTTACCAGAAAACAACTCTTGCTCGTAGCACCGCAAACTGCATGTGATTCAACTCCATTTAGGACTGGGAAACAAACGCTAGCTCGCCTTACAAGAAACACACTCTGCTTTTGAGAAAAGAGCACGCTTCTACTCTATTGCGTTTCCTATGGGGTCCAAACAGTGAGCTTGCTCAGAACAAAAGAACTGTGCTTCCTACACAAATGGACCATATCTAGTTCAACTCTGCTTAGGAAACTGACAAGAACAGTAGCTCCAATTCAATCCAATACACTGTACTTTCTGTGAACAAACGCGAGTGCTATTTGCACTCTGTATGGCATTTGGAGCACAATAGTGACTCTTCTTACCAGAAAACTATTCTTGCTCATAGGACCAAAAACTGCATGTGACTCAACTCCATTTAGGACGGGAATCAAACGCGAGCTCGCCTTACAAGAAACACACTCTGCTTTAGAGAAAAGAACACTCTTCTACTCTGCTGTGTTTCCTACAGGGCTAGAACAGTGAGCTTGCTCAGAACATAATAACTGTGCTTCCTACACACACGGGACATATCTAGTTCAACTCTGCTTAGGAAACTGACAAGAACAGTAGCTCCTCTTCAGACCGATACACTGTACTTGCTGAGAACAGACGCGAGTGCTATTTGCACTGTGTAAGGCAATTGGAGCACAATAGTGACTCGTCTTACCAGAAAACAACTCTTCCTCGTAGGACAAAAACTGCATGTGACTCAACTCCATTTAGGACTGGGAAACAAACTCTATCTCGACTTACAAGAAACACACTCTGCTTTTGAGAAAGGAGCACTCTTCTACTCTTCTGTGTTTCCTATAGGGCCAGAACAGTGAGCTTGCTCAGAACAAAAGAACTTTGCTTCCTACACACAGGGGCCATATCTAGTTCAACTCTGCTTAGGAAACTGAGAAAAGGAGTCTCTCCCCTTCAGTCCAATACAGTGTACTTGCTGGGAAGACAAGGGAGTGCTATTTGCACTGTGTATGGCAATGGGAGCACAATAGTGACTTTCCTTACCAGAAAACAACTCTTGCTCGTAGGACCAGAAACTGCATGTGATTCAACTTCATTTAGGACTGGGAAACAAACGCTAGCTCGCCTTACAAGAAACACACTCAGCTTTAGAGAAAAGAGCACTCTTCTACTCTACTGTGTTTCCTATGGGGTCCAAACAGAGAGCTTGCTCAGAACAAAAGAACTGTGCTTCCTACACACACGGACCATATGTAGTTCAACTCTGCTTAGGAACCTGACAAGAACAGTAGCTCCTCTTCAGACCAATACACTGTATTTGCTGGGAACAGACGCGAGTGCTATTTGCACTGTGTATGGCAATGAGAGCACAATATTGACTTTCCTTACCAGAAAACAACTCTTGCTCGTAGGACAAAAAACTGCATGTGACTCAACTCCATTTAGGACTGGGAAACAAACGCTAGCTCGCCTTACAAGAAACACACTCTGCTTTTGAGAAAAGAGCACTCTTCTACTCTACTGTGTTTCCTATGTGTTCGGAACAGTGAGCTTGCTCCGAACAAAAAAACTGTGCTTCCTACAAACACGGCCATATCTAGTTCAACTCTGCATAGGAACCTGACAAGAACAGTACATACTCTTCAGTCCAATACACTGTACTTGCTGGGAACAGACGCCAGTGCTATTTGTCCTGTGTATGGCAATGGCAGCGCAATAGGGACTCTTCTTACCAGAAAACAACTCTTGCTCGTAGGACCAGAAACTGCATGTGATTCAACTCCATTTATGACTGGGAAACAAACTCCAGCTCGCTTTACAAGAAACACACTCTGCTTTAGAGAAAAGAGCACTCTTCTACTCTACTGTGTTTCCTATGGGGTCCAAACAGAGAGCTTGCTCAGAACAAAAGAACTGTGCTTCCTACACACACGGGCCATATCTAGTTCAACTCTGTTTAGGAAACTGACAAGAACAGTAGCTCCTCTTCAGTCCAATACACAGTACTTGCGGGGAAGAGACGCGAGTGCTATTTGCACTGTGTATGGCAATTGGAGCACAATAGTGACTCGTCTTACCAGAAAACAACTCTTGCTCTTAGGACGAAAACCTGCATGTGACTCAACTCCATTTAGGACTGGGAAACAAACGCTAGCTCGCCTTACAAGAAACACACTCTGCTTTTGAGAAAAGAGCACTCTTCTACTCTTCTGTGTTTCCTATAGGGCCAGAACAGTGAGCTTGCTCAGAACAAAAGAACTGTGCTTCCTACACACAGGGGCCATAACTAGTTCAACTCTGCTTTGGAAACTAAGAAGAGCAGTCTCTCCTCTTAAGTCCAATACTCTGTACTTGCTGGGAAGATAAGGGAGTGCTATTTGCACTGTGTATGGCAATGGGAGCGCAATAGTGACTTTCCTTACCAGAAAACAACTCTTGCTCGTAGCACCACAAACTGCATGTGATTCAACTCCATTTAGGACTAGGAAACAATCTCTAGCTCACCTTACAAGAAACACACTCTGCTTTTGAGAAAAGAGCACGCTTCTACTCTACTGCGTTTCCTATGGGGTCCAAACAGTGAGCTTGCTCAGAACAAAAGAACTGTGCTTCCTACACAAATGGACCATATCTAGTTCAACTCTGCTTAGGAAACTGACAAGAACAGTAGCTCCAATTCAATCCAATACACTGTACTTTCTGGGAACAAACGCGAGCGCTATTTGCACTGTGTATGGCATTTGGAGCACAATAGTGACTCTTCTTACCAGAAAACAATTCTTGCTCATAGGACCAAAAACTGCATGTGACTCAACTCCATTTAGGACGGGAATCAAAGGCGAGCTCGCCTTACAAGAAACACACTCTGCTTTAGAAAAAAGAACACTCTTCTACTCTGCTGTGTTTCCTACAGGGCCAGAACAGTGAGCTTGCTCAGAACATAATAACTGTGCTTCCTATACACACGGGACATATCTAGTTCAACTCTGCTTAGGAAACTGACAAGAACAGTAGCTCCTCTTCAGACCGATACACTGTACTTGCTGAGAACAGACGCGAGTGCTATTTGCACTGTGTATGGCAATTGGAGCACAATAGTGACTCGTCTTACCAGAAAACAACTCTTGCTCGTAGGACAAAAACTGCATGTGACTCAACTCCATTTAGGACTGGGAAACAAACTCTATCTCGACATACAAGAAACACACTCTGCTTTTGAGAAAGGAGCACTCTTCTACTCTTCTGTGTTTCCTATAGGGCCAGAACAGTGAGCTTGCTCAGAACAAAAGAACTGTGCTTCCTACACACAGGGGCCATATCTAGTTCAACTCTGCTTAGGAAACTGAGAAGAGGAGTCTCTCCTCTTCAGTCCAATACGCTGTACTTGCTGGGAAGACAAGGGAGTGCTATTTGCACTGTGTATGGCAATGGGAGCGCAATAGTGACTTTCCTTACCAGAAAACAACTCTTGCTCGTAGGACCAGAAACTGCATGTGATTCAACTCCATTTAGGACTGGGAAACAAACGCTAGCTCGCCTTACAAGAAACACACTCTGCTTTAGAGAAAAGAGCACTCTTCTACTCTACTGTGTTTCCTATGGGGTCCAAACAGAGAGCTTGCTCAGAACAAAAGAACTGTGCTTCCTACACACAGGGACCATATGTAGTTCAACTCTGCTTAGGAACCTGACAAGAACAGTAGCTCCACTTCAGACCAATACACTGTATTTGCTGGGAACAGACGCGAGTGCTATTTGCACTGTGTATGGCAATGAGTGCACAATATTGACTTTCCTTACCAGAAAACAACTCTTGCTCGTAGGACAAAAACCTGCATGTGACTCAACTCCATTTAGGACTGGGAAACAAACGCTAGCTCGCCTTACAAGAAACACACTCTGCTTTTGAGAAAAGAGCACTCTTCTACTCTACTGTGTTTCCTATGTGTTCGGAACAGTGAGCTTGCTCCGAACAAAAAAACTGTGCTTCCTACAAACACGGCCATATCTAGTTCAACTCTGCTTAGGAACCTGACAAGAACAGTACATACTCTTCAGTCCAATACACTGTACTTGCTGGGAACAGACGCCAGTGCTATTTGTCCTGTGTATGGCAATGGGAGCGCAATAGGGACTCTTCTTACCAGAAAACAACTCTTGCTCATAGGACCAGAAACTGCATGTGATTCAACTCCATTTATGACTGGGAAACAAACTCCAGCTCGCTTTACAAGAAACACACTCTGCTTTAGAGAAAAGAGCACTCTTCTACTCTACTGTGTTTCCTATGGGGTCCAAACAGAGAGCTTGCTCAGAACAAAAGAACTGTGCTTCCTACACACACGGGCCATATCTAGTTCAACTCTGTTTAGGAAACTGACAAGAACAGTAGCTCCTCTTCAGTCCAATACACAGTACTTGCGGGGAAGAGACGCGAGTGCTATTTGCACTGTGTATGGCAATTGGAGCACAATAGTGACTCGTCTTATTAGAAAACAACTCTTGCTCTTTGGACGAAAACCTGCATGTGACTCAACTCCATTTAGGACTGGGAAACAAATGCTAGCTCGCCTTACAAGAAACACACTCTGCTTTTGAGAAAAGAGCACTCTTCTACTCTACTGTGTTTCCTATGGGGTCGGAACAGTGAGCTTGCTCAGAACAAAAGAACTGTGCTTCCTGCACACACGGCCATATCTAGTTCAATTCTGCTTAGGAACCTGACAAGAACAGTAGATCCTCTTCAGTCCAATACACTGTACTTGCTGGGAACAGACGCCAGGGCTATTTGTCCTGTGTATGACAATGGCTGTGCAATAGTGACTCTTCTTACCATAAAACAACTCTTGCACGTAGGACCAGAAACTGTATGTAATTCAACTCCATTTAGGACTGGGAAACAAACTCTAGCTCGCCTTACAAGAAACACATTCTGCTTTAGAGAAAAGAGCACTCATCTACTCTACTGTGTTTCCTATAGGGCCAGAACAGTGAGCTTGCTCAGAACAAAAGAACTGTGCTTCCTACACACACCGGCCATATCTAGTTCAACTCTGCTTAGGAAACTGACAAGAACAGTAGCTCCTCTTCAGTCCGATACACTGTACTTGCTGGGAACTGTGGCGAGTGCTATTTGCACTGTGTATTGCAATGGGAGCGCAATAGTGACTTTCCTACCAGAAAACAACTATTGCTCGTAGGACGAGAAACTGCATGTGATTCAACTCCATTTCAGACTGGGAAAGAAACGCTAGCTTGCCTTACAAGAAATACACTCTGCTTTAGAGAAAAGAGCACTTTCTACTCTACTGTGTTTCCTATGGGGTCCAAACAGTGAGTTTGCTCAGAACAAAAGAACTGTGCTTCCTACACACTTGAACCATATGTAGTTCAACTCTGCTTAGGAAACTGACAAGAACAGTAGCTCCTCTTCAGTCCGATACACTTTACTTGCTGAGAACAGACGCGAGTGCTATTTGCACTGTGTATGGCAATGCGGCACAATAGTGACTCATCTTACCAGAAAACAACTCTTGCTCGTAGGACAAAAAACTGCATGTGACTCAACTCCATTTAGGACTGGGAAACAAACTCTATCTCGCCTTACAAGAAACACTCTCTGCTTTTGAGAAAAGAGCACTCTTCTACTCAATTGTGTTTCCTATAGGGCCAGAACAATGAGCTTACTCAGAACAAAAGAACTGTGCTTCCTACACACACGGACCATATCTAGGTCAACTCTGCTTAGGAAACTGACAAGAACAGTAACTCCTCTTCAGTCCGATACACTGTACTTGCTGAGAACAGACGCGGGTGCTATTTGCACTGTGTATGGCAATTGGAGCACAATAGTGACTCGTCTTACCAGAAAACAACTCTTGCTCGTAGGACAAAAAACTGCATGTGACTCAACTCCATTTAGGACTGGGAAACAAACTCTATCTCGACTTACAAGAAACACACTCTGCTTTTGAGAAAAGAGCACTCTTCTACTCTTCTGTGTTTCCTATAGGGCCAGAACAGTGAGCTTGCTCAGAACAAAAGAACTGTACTTCCTACACACAGGGGCCATATCTAGTTCAACTCTGCTTTGGAAACTAAGAAGAGCAGTCTCACCTCTTCAGCCAATACTCTGTTCTTGCTGGGAAGACAAGGGAGTGCTATTTGCACTGTGTATGGCAATGGGAGCGCAATAGTGACTTTCCTTACCAGAAAACAACTCTTGCTTGTAGCACCACAAACTGCATGTGCTTCAACTCCATTTAGGACTAGGAAACAATCACTAGCTCGCCTTACAAGAAACACACTCTGCTTTTGAGAAAAGAGCACGCTTCTACTCTATTGCGTTTCCTATGGGGTCCAAACAGTGAGCTTGCTCAGAACAAAAGAACTGTGCTTCCTACACAAATGGACCATATCTAGTTCAACTCTGCTTAGGAAACTGACAAGAACAGTAGCTCCAATTCAATCCAATACACTGTACTTTCTGGGAACAAACGCGAGCGCTATTTGCACTGTGTATGGCATTTGGAGCACAATAGTGACTCTTCTTACCAGAAAACAATTCTTGCTCATAGGACCAAAAACTGCATGTGACTCAACTCCATTTAGGACGGGAATCAAACGCGAGCTCGCCTTACAAGAAACACACTCTGCTTTAGAGAAAAGAACACTCTTCTACTCTGCTGTGTTTCCTACAGGGCCAGAACAGTGAGCTTGCTCAGAACATAATAACTGTGCTTCCTACACACACGGGACATATCTAGTTCAACTCTGCTTAGGAAACTGACAAGAACAGTAGCTCCTCTTCAGACCGATACACTGTACTTGCTGAGAACAGACGCGAGTGCTATTTGCACTGTGTATGGCAATTGGAGCACAATAGTGACTCGTCTTACCAGAAAACAACTCTTCCTCGTAGGACAAAAACTGCATGTGACTCAACTCCATTTAGGACTGGGAAACAAACTCTATCTCGACTTACAAGAAACACACTCTGCTTTTGAGAAAGGAGCACTCTTCTACTCTTCTGTGTTTCCTATAGGGCCAGAACAGTGAGCTTGCTCAGAACAAAAGAACTGTGCTTCCTACACACACGGGCCATATCTAGTTCAACTCTGCTTAGGAAACTGAGAAGAGGAGTCTCTCCTCTTCAGTCCAATACAGTGTACTTGCTGGGAAGACAAGGGAGTGCTATTTGCACTGTGTATGGCAATGGGAGCGCAATAGTGACTTTCCTTACCAGAAAACAACTCTTGCTCGTAGGACCAGAAACTGCATGTGATTCAACTCCATTTAGGACTGGGAAACAAACGCTAGCTCGCCTTACAAGAAACACACTCTGCTTTTGATAAAAGAGCACTCTTCTACTCTACTGTGTTTCCTATGGGGTCCGAACAGTGAGCTTGCTCAGAACAAAAGAACTGTGCTTCCTGCACACACGGCCATATCTAGTTCAATTCTGCTTAGGAACCTGACAAGAACAGTAGCTCCTCTTCAGTCCAATACACTGTACTTGCTGGGAACAGACGCGAGTGCTATTTGCACTGTGTATGGCAATGAGAGCACAATAGTGGCTTTCCTTACCAGAAAACAACTCTTGCTCGTAGGACCAAACACTGCATGTGATTCAACGCCATTTAGGACTGGGAAACAAATGCTAGCTCGCCTTACAAGAAACACACTTTGCTTCTGAGAAAAGAGCACTCTTCTACTTTACTGTGTTTCCTATGGGGTCCAAACAGTGAGCTTGCTCAGAACAAAAGAACTGTGCTTCCCACACACATCGACCATATCTAGTTCAACTCTGCTTAGGAAACTGACAAGAACAGTAGCTCCTCTTCAGTCCAATATACTGTACTTGCGGGGAAGAGACGAGAGTGCTATTTGCATTGTGTATGGCAATTGGAGCACAATAGTGACTCGTCTTACCAGAAAACAACTCTTGCTCGTAGGAAAAAAAAAACTGCATGTGACTGAACTCCATTTAGGTTTAGGAAACAAACGCTAGCTGGCCTTTCAAGAAACACACTCTGCTTTAGAGAAAAGAGCACTCTTCTACTCTACTGTGTTTCCTATGGGGTCCGAACAGTGAGCTTTCTCAGAACAATAGAACTGTGCTTCCTACACACACAGCCATATCTAGTTCAATTCTGCTTAGGTACCTGACAAGAACAGTAGCTCCTCTTCAGTCCAATACACTGTACTGCTGGGAACAGACGCCAGTGCTATTTGTCCTGTGTATGGCAAATTGCAGCGCAATAGTGACTATTCTTATCATAAAACAATTCTTGCTCGAAGGACCAGAGACTGCATGTTATTCAACTCCGTTTAGGACTGGGAAACAAATGCTAGCTCGCCTTACATGAAACACTCTCTGCTTTTGAGAAAAGAGCACTCTTCTATTCTACTGTGTTTCCTATGGGGTCCAAACAGTGAGCTTGCTCAGAACAAAGAACTGTGCTTCCTACACACTTGGACCATATCTAGTTCAACTCTGCTTAGGAAACTGACAATAACAGTAGCTCCTCTTCAGTCCGATACACTGTACTTGCTGGGAACACACGCGAGTGCTATTTGTCCTGTGTATGGCAATGGTAGCACAATAGTGACTAATCTTACCATAAAACAACTCTTGCTCGTAGGACAGAAACTGCATGTGATTCAACTCAATTTAGGAAAGGGAAACAAATGATAGCTTGCCTTACAAAAAACACACTCTGCTTTTGAGAAAAGAGCACTCTTCTATCTACTGTGTTTCCTATGTGGTCCGAACAGTGAGCTTGCTCAGAACAAAAGAACTGTGCTTCCTACACACACGGCCATATCTAGTTCAATTCTGCTTAGGAACCTGACCAGAATAGTAGATCCTCTTCAGTCCAATACACTGTACTTGCTGCGAACAGACGCCAGTGCTATTTGTCCTGTGTATGGCAATTGCAGCACAATAGTGACTAATCTTACCATAAAACAACTCTTGCTCGTAGGACAGAAACTGCATGTGATTCCACTCCATTTAGGACTGGGAAACAAACGCTAGCTCACCTTACAAGAAGCACACTCTGCTTTAGAGAAAAGAGCACTCTTCTACTCTACTGTGTTTCCTATGGGGTCCAAACTGAGCTTGCTCAGAACAAAAGAACTGTGCTTCCTACACACAAGGACCATATGTAGTTCAACTCTGCTTAGGAAACTGACAATAACAGTAGCTCCTCTTCAGTCCAATACACTGTACTTGCTGGGAACAGACGCGAGTGCTATTTGCAGTGTGTAGGGCAATTGGAGCGCAATAGTGACTTTCCTTACCAGAAAACAACTCTTGTTCGTAGGACCAGAAACTGCATGTGATTCAACTCCATTTATGACTAGGAAACAAATGCTAGCTCGCTTTACAAGAAACACACTCTGCTTTTGAGAAAAGAGCACTCTTCTACTCTACTGTGTTTCCTATAGTGCCAGAACAGTGAGCTTGCTCAGAACATAATAACTGTGCTTCCTACACACACGGGCCATATCTAGTTCAACTCTGCTAAGGACACTGACAAGAACAGTAGCTCCTCTTCAGTCCAATACACTGTACTTGCGGGGAAGAGACGCGAGCGCTATTTGCACTGTGTATGGCAATGGGAGCACAATAGTGGCTTTCCTTACCAGAAAACAACTCTTGCTCGTAGAACCACACACTGCATGTGATTCAACGCCATTTAGGACTGGGAAACAAATGCTAGCTCACCTTACAAGAAACACACTCTGCTTCTGAGAAAAGAGCACTCTTCTACTCTACTGTGTTTCCTATGGGGTCCAAACAGTGAGCTTGCTCAGAACAAAAGAACTGTGCTTCCTACACACATGGACCATATCTAGTTCAACTCTGCTTAGGAAAATGACAAGAGCAGTAGCTCCTCTTCAGTCCAATACACTGTACTTGCGGGGAAGAGACGCGAGTGCTTTTTGCACTGTGTATGGCAATTGGAGCACAATAGTGACTCGTCTTACCAGAAAACAACTCTTGCTCTTAGGACAAAAAACTGCATGTGACTCAACTCCATTTAGGTCTGGAAACAAACACTAGCTCGCCTTACAAGAAACACACTCTGCTTTAGAGAAAAGAGCACTCTTCTACTCTACTGTGTTTCCTATGGGGTCCGAACAGTGAGCTTTCTCAGAACAAAAGAACTCTGCTTCCTACACACAGACATATCTAGTTTAATTCTGCTTAGGAACCTGACAAGAACAGTAGCTCTTCTTCAGTCCAATACACTGTACTGCTGGGAACAGACGCCAGTGCTCTTTGTCCTGTGTATGGCAATGGCAGCGCAATAGTGACTATTCTTATCATTAAACAACTCTTGCTCGTAGGACCAGAAACTGCATGTGATTCAACTCCATTTAGGACTGGGAAACAAAAGCTAGCTCGCCTTACAAGAAACACAATCTGCTTTAGAGAAAAGAGCACTCTTCTTCTCTACTGTGTTTCCTATAGGGCCAGAACAGTGAGCTTGCTCAGAACAAAAGAACTGTGCTTCCTACACACGGGCCATATCTAGTACAACTCTGCTTAGGAAACTGACAAGAACAGTAGCTCCTCTTCAGTCCGATTCACTGTACTTGCTGGGAACAGACGCGAGTGCTATTTGCACTGTGTATGGCAATGGGAGCGCAATAGTGACTTTCCTTACCAGAAAACAACTCTTGCTCGTAGGACCAGAAACTGCATGTGATTCAACTCTGTTTAGGACTGGGAAAAAAATGCTAGCTCGCCTTACATGAAACACTCTCTGCTTTTGAGAAAAGAGCACTCTTCTACTCTACTGTGTTTCCTATGGGGTCCAAACAGTGAGCTTGCTCAGAACAAAGAACTGTGCTTCCTACACACATGGACCATATCTAGTTCAACTCTTCTTAGGAGACTGACAAGAACAGTAGCTCCTCTTCAGTCCCATACACTGTACTTGCTGGGAACAGACGCGAGTGCTATTTGCACTGTGTATGGCAATGGGAGCGCAGTAGTGATTTTCCTTACCAGAAAACAACTCTTGCTCATAGGACCAGAAACTGCATGTGATTCAACTCCATTTAGGACTGGGAAACAAACACTAGCTCGCCTTACAAGAAACACACTCTGCTTTAGAGAAAATAGCACTCTTCTACTCTACTGTGTTTCCTATGATGTCCAAACAGTGAGCTTGCTCAGAACATAAGAGCTGTGCTTCCTACACACAAGGACTATATGTAGTTCAACTCTGCTTAGGAAACTGACAAGAACAGTAGCTCCTCTTCAGTCTGATACACTGTACTTGCTGAGAGCAGACGCGAGTGCTACTTGCACTGTGTAAGGGAATTGGAGCGCAATAGTGACTTGTCTTACCAGAAAACAACTCTTGCTCGTAGGACAAAAAACTGCATGTGACTCAACTCCATTTAGGACTGGGAAACAAACGCTAGCTCGCCTTACAAGAAACACACTCTGCTTTTGAGAAAAGGGCACTCTTCTACTCTACTGTGTTTCCTACGGGGTCCAAACAGTGAGCTTGCTCAGAACAAATGAACTGTGTTTCCTAGACACACGGGCCACATCTAGTTCAACTCTGCTTAGGAGACTGACAAGAACAGTAGCTCCTCTTCAGTCCAATACACTGTACTTGCTGGGAACAGACGCGAGTGCTATTTGCACTGTGTATGGCAATGAGAGCACAATAGTGGCTTTCCTTACCAGAAAACAACTCTTGCTTGTAGGACCACACACTGCATGTGATTCAACGCCATTTAGGACTGAGAAACAAATGCTAGCTCGCATTACAAGAAACACACTCTGATTCTGAGAAAAGAGCACTCTTCTACTCTACTGTGTTTCCTACGGGGTCCAAACAGTGAGCTTGCTCAGAACAAATGAACTGTGCTTTCTAGACACACGGGCCATATCTAGTTCAACTCTGCTTAGGAGACTGACAAGAACAGTAGCTCCTCTTCAGTCCAATACACTGTACTTGCTGGGAAGAGACGCGAGTGCTATTTGCACTGTGTATGGCAATGAGAGCACAATAGTGGCTTTCCTTACCAGAAAAAAACTCTTGCTCATAGGACCACACACTGCATGTGATTCAACGCCATTTAGGACTGGGAAACAAATGCTAGCTCGCCTTACAAGAAACACACTCTGCTTCTGAGAAAAGAGCACTCTTCTACTCTACTGTGTTTCCTATGGGGGTCCAAACAGTGAGCTTGCTCAGAACAAAAGAACTGTGCTTCCTACACACATCGACCATATCTAGTTTCAACTCTGCTTAGGAAACTGACAAGAACAGTAGCTCCTCTTCAGTCCAATACACTGTACTTGCGGGGAAGAGACGCGAGTGCTATTTGCACTGTGTATGGAAATTGGAGCACAATAGTGACTCGTCTTACCAGAAAACAACTCTTGCTCTTAGGACAAAAAACTGCATGTGACTCAACTCCATTTAGGTCTGGGAAACAAACGTTAGCTCGCCTTACAAGAAACCCACTCTGCTTTAGAGAAAAGAGCACTCTTCTACTCTACTTGTGTTTCCTATAGGGCCAGAACAGTGAGCTTGCTCAGAACAAAAGAACTGTGCTTCCTACACACGGGCCATATCTAGTTCAACTCTGCTTAGGAAACTGACAAGAACAGTAGCTCCTCTTCAGTCCGATACACTGTACTTGCTGGGAACAGGACGCGAGTGCTATTTGCACTGTGTATGGCAATGGGAGCGCAATAGTGACTTTCCTTTACCAGAAAACAACTCTTGCTCGTAGGAACAGAAACTGCATTTGATTCCACTCCATTTAGGACTGGGAAACAAACGCTAGCTCGCCTTACAAGAAACACACTCTGCTTTAGAGAAAATAGCACTCTTCTACTCTACTGTGTTTCCTATGAGTTCCAAACAGTGAGCTTGCTCAGAACATAAGAACTGTGCTTCCTACACACAAGGACTATATGTAGTTCACCTCTGCTTAGGGAACTGACAAGAACAGTAGCTCCTCTTCAGTCTGATACACTGTACTTGCTGAGAGCAGACGCGAGTGCTACTTGCACTGTGTAAAAGAATTAGAGCGCAATAGTGACTCCTCTTACCAGAAAACAACTCTTGCTCGTAGGACAAAAAACTGCATGTGACTCAACTCCATTTAGGACTGGGAAACAAACGCTAGCTCGCCTTACAAGAAACACACTCTGCTTTTGAGAAAGGGCACTCTTCTACTCTACTGTTGTTTCCTATAGGGCCAGAACAGTGAGCTTGCTCAGAACAAATGAACTGTGCTTCCTAGACACATGGGCCATATCTAGTTCAACTCTGCTTAGGAGACTGACAAGAACAGTAGCTCCTCTTCAGTCCTATACACTGTACTTGCTTGGAACAGACGCCAGTGCTATTTGCACTGTGTATGGCAATGGGAGTGCAATAGTGACTTTCCTTACCAGAAAACAACTCTTGCTCGTAGGACCACACACTGCATGTGATTCAACGCCATTTAGGACTGGGAAACAAATGCTAGCTCGTCTTACAAGAAACACACTCTGCTTCTGAGAAAAGAGCACTCTTCTACTCTACTGTGTTTCCTATGGGGTCCAAACAGTGAGCTTGCTCAGAAAAAAAGAACTGTGCTTCCTACACACATCGACCATATCTAGTTCAACTCTGCTTAGGAAACTGACAAGAACAGTAGCTCCTCTTCAGTCCAATACACTGTACTTGCGGGGAAGAGACGCGAGTGCTATTTGCACTGTGTATGGCAATTGGAGCACAATAGTGACTCGTCTTACCAGAAAACAACTCTTGCTCGTAGGACAAAAAACTGCATGTGACTCAACTCCATTTAGGTCTGGGAAACAAACGTTAGCTCGCCTTACAAGAAACACACTCTGCTTTAGAGAAAAGAGCACTCTTCTACTCTACTGTGTTTCCTATGGGGTCTCGAACAGTGAGCTTGCTCAGAACAAAAGAACTGTGCTTCCTACACACACAGCCATATCTAGTTCAATTCTGCTTAGGAACCTGACAAGAACAGTAGCTCCTCTTCAGTCCAATACACTGTACTGCTGGGAACAGACGCCAGTGCTATTTGTCCTGTGTATGGCAATGGCAGCGCAATAGTGACTATTCTTATCATTAAACAACTCTAGCTTGTAGGACCAGAAACTGCATGTGATTCAACTTCATTTAGGACTGGGAAACAAACGCTAGATCGCCTTACAAGAAACACAATCTGCTTTAGAGAAAATAGCACTCTTCTACTCTACTGTGTTTCCTATGAGGTCCAAACAGTGAGCTTGCTCAGAACATAAGAACTGTGCTTCCTACACACAAGGACTATATGTAGTTCAACTCTGCTTAGGAAACTGACAAGAACAGTAGCTCCTCTTCAGTCTGATACACTGTACTTGCTGAGAGCAGACGCGAGTGCTACTTGCACTGTGTATGGGAATTGGAGCACAATAGTGACTCGTCTTACCAGAAAACAACTCTTGCTCGTAGGACAAAAAACTGCATGTGACTCAACTCCATTTAGGTCTGGGAAACAAACGTTAGCTCGCCTTACAAGAAACACACTCTGCTTTAGAGAAAAGAGCACTCTTCTACTCTACTGTGTTTCCTATGGGGTCTGAACAGTGAGCTTTCTCAGAACAAAAGAACTGTGCTTCCTACACACACAGCCATATCTAGTTCAATTCTGCTTAGGAACCTGACAAGAACCGTAGCTCCTCTTCAGTCCAATACACTGTACTGCTGGGCACAGACGCCAGTGCTATTTGTCCTGTGTATGGCAATGGCAGCGCAATAGTGACTATTCTTATCATTAAACAACTCTAGCTCGTAGGACCAGAAACAGCATGTGATTCAACTTCATTTAGGACTGGGAAACAAACGCTAGCTCGGCTTACAAGAAACACAATCTGCTTTAGAGAAAAGAGCACTCTTCTACTCTACTGTGTTTCCTATAGGGCCAGAACAGTGAGCTTGCTCAGAACAAAAGAACTGTGCTTCCTACACACGGGCCATATCTAGTTCAACTCTGCTTAGGAAACTGACAAGAACAGTAGATCCTCTTCTTTCCAATACACTGTACTTGCTGGGAACAGACGCGAGTGCTATTTGCACTGTGTATGGCAATGGGAGCTCAATAGTGACTTTCCTTACCAGAAAACAACTCTTGCTCGTAGGACCAAAAACTGCATTTGATTCCACTCCATTTAGGACTGGGAAACAAACACTAGCTCGCCTTACAAGAAACACACTCTGCTTTAGAGAAAATAGCACTCTTCTACTCTACTGTGTTTCCTATGAGGTCCCAAACAGTGAGCTTGCTCAGAACATAAGAACTGTGCTTCCTACACACAAGGACTATATGTAGTTCAACTCTGCTTAGGAAACTGACAAGAACAGTAGCTCCTCTTCAGTCTGATACACTGTACTTGCTGAGAGCAGACGCGAGTGCTACTTGCACTGTGTAAGGGAATTGGAGCGCAATAGTGACTTGTCTTACCAGAAAACAACTCTTGCTCGTAGGACAAAAAACTGCATGTGACTCAACTCCATTTAGGACTGGGAAACAAAAGCTAGCTCGCCTTACAAGAAACACACTCTGCTTTTGAGAAAAGGGCACTCTTCTACTCTACTGTGTTTCCTACGGGGTCCAAACAGTGAGCTTGCTCAGAACAAATGAACTGTGTTTCCTAGACACACGGGCCACATCTAGTTCAACTCTGCTTAGGAGACTGACAAGAACAGTAGCTCCTCTTCAGTCCAATACACTGTACTTGCTGGGAACAGACGCGAGTGCTATTTGCACTGTGTATGGCAATGAGAGCACAATAGTGGCTTTCCTTACCAGAAAACAACTCTTGCTTGTAGGACCACACACTGCATGTGATTCAACGCCATTTAGGACTGCGAAACAAATGCTAGCTCGCCTTACAAGAAACACACTCTGCTTCTGAGAAAAGAGCACTCTTCTACTCTACTGTGTTTCCTATGGGGTCCAAACAGTGAGCTTGCTCAAAACAAAAGAACTGTGCTTCCTACACATAGACCATATCTAGTTCAACTCTGCTTAGGAAACTGACAAGAACAGTAGCTCCTCTTCAGTCCAATACACTGTACTTGCGGGGAAGAGACGCGAGTGCTATTTGCACTGGGTATGGCAATGGGAGCGCAATAGTGACTCTTCTTACTAGAAAGCGTCTCTTCCTCGTAGGACCAGAAACTGCATGGGATTCAACTCGATTTCTTACTGGGAAACAAACACACTCTGCTTTTGAGTAAAGAGCACTCTTCTACTCTACTGAGTTTCCTATGGGATCTGAACAGTGAGCTTGCTAAGAACAAAAGAATTGTGCTTCCTACACACACGGGCCATATCTATTTCTACTCTTTAGGAAACTGACAAGAACATAGCTCCTCTTCAGTCCAATACACTGTACTTGCTGGGAACAGACGCCAGTGCTATTTGCACTGTGTATGACAATGGGAGCGCAATAGTGACTCTTCTTACCAGAAAACAACTGTTGCTCGTAGGACCAGAAATTACATGTAATTCAACTCCATTTAGGACTGGGAAACAAACGCTAGCTCGCCTTACAAGAAACACACTCTGCTTTTGAGAAAAGGGCACTCTTCTACTCTACTGGTTTTCCTATGGGGTCTGAACAGTGAGCTTGCTTAAAACCAAAGAACTGTGCTTACTACACACATGGGTCATATCTAGTTTAACTGTGCTTAGGAAACTGACAAGAACAGTAGCTCCTCTTCAGTCCAATACACTGTACTGCTGGGAACAGACTCCAGTGCTATTTGCCCTGTGTATGACAATGGGAGCGCAATAGTGACTCTTCTTACCAGAAAACAACTCTTGCTCGTAGGACCAGAAACTGCATGTGATTCAACTCCATTTAGGACTGGGAATCAAACGCTAGCTCGCCTTACAAGAAACACACTCTGCTTTAGAGAAAAGAGCACTCTTCTACTCTACTGTGTTTCCTATGGGGTCCAAACAGAGAGCTTGCTCAGAACAAAAGAACTGTGCTTCCTACACACACGGACCATATGTAGTTCAACTCTGCTTAGGAAACTAACAAGAACAGTAGCTCCTCTTCAGTCCAATACACTGTACTTGCGAGGAACAGACGCGAGTGCTATTTGCACTGGGTATGGCAATGGGAGTGCAATAGTGACTCTTCTTACCAGAAAGCATCTCTTGCTCCTAGGACCAGAAACTGCATGGGATTCAACACGATTTCTTACTGGGAAACAAACACACACTGCTTTTGAGTAAAGAGCACTCTTCTACTCTACTGAGTTTCCTATGGGATCTGAACAGTGAGCTTGCTCAGAACAAAAGAACTGTGCTTCCTACACACGGGCCATATCTAGTTCAACTCTGCTTAGGAGACTGACAAGAACAGTAGCTCCTCTTCAGTCCTATACACTGTACTTGCTTGGAACAGACGCCAGTGCTATTTGCACTGTGTATGGCAATGGGAGTGCAATAGTGACTTTCCTTACCAGAAAACAACTCTTGCTCAAAGGACCAGAAACTGCATGTGATTCAACACCATTTAGGACTGGGAAACAAACGCTAGCTCGCCTTACAAGAAACACACTCTGCTTTTGAGAAAAGAACACTCTTCTACTCTACTTTGTTTCCTACGGGGTCCAAACAGTGTGCTTGCTCAGAACAAATGAACTGTGCTTCCTAGACACACGGGCCATATCTAGTTCAACTCTGCTTAGGAGACTGAAAAGAACAGTAGCTCCTCTTCAGTCCAATACACTGTACTTGCTGGGAAGAGACGCGAGTCCTATTTGCACTGTGTATGGCAATGAGAGCACAATAGTGGCTTTCCTTACCAGAAAACAACTCTTGCTCGTAGGACCACACACTGCATGTGATTCAACGCCATTTAGGACTGGAAAACAAATGCTAGCTCGCCTTACAAGAAACACACTCTGCTTCTGAGAAAAGAGCACCCTTCTACTCTACTGTGTTTCCTATGGGGTCCAAACAGTGAGCTTGCTCAGAACAAAAGAACTGTGCTTCCTACACACATCGACCATATCTAGTTCAACTCTGCTTAGGAAACTGACAAGAACAGTAGCTCCTCTTCAGTCCAATACACTGTACTTGCGGGGAAGAGACGCGAGTGCTATTTGCACTGTGTATGGCAATTGGAGCACAATAGTGACTCGTCTTACCAGAAAACAACTCTTGCTCGTAGGACAAAAAACTGCATGTGACTCAACTCCATTTAGGTCTGGGAAACAAACGTTAGCTCGCCTTACAAGAAACACACTCTGCTTTAGAGAAAAGAGCACTCTTCTACTCTACTGTGTTTCCTATGGGGTCCGAACAGTGAGCTTGCTCAGAACAAAAGAACTGTGCTTCCTACACACACAGCCATATCTAGTTTAATTCTGCTTAGGAACCTGACAGGAACAGTAGCTCCTCTTCAGTCCAGTACACTGTACTGCTGGGAACAGACGCCAGTGCTATTTGTCCTGTGTATGGCAATGGCAGCGCAATAGTGACTAATCTTATCATTAAACAACTGTAGCTTGTAGGACCACAAACTGCATGTGATTCAACTTCATTTAGGACTGGGAAACAAACGCTAGCTCGCCTTACAAGAAACACAATCTGCTTTAGAGAAAAGAGCACTCTTCTACTCTACTGTGTTTCCTATAGGGCCAGAACAGTGAGCTTGCTCAGAACAAAAGAACTGTGCTTCCTACACACGGGCCATATCTAGTTCAACTCTGCTTAGGAAACTGACAAGAACAGTAGCTCCTCTTCAGTCCGATACACTGTACTTGCTGGGAACAGACGCGAGTGCTATTTGCACTGTGTATGGCAATGGGAGCGCAATAGTGACTTTCCTTACCAGAAAACAACTCTTGCTCGTAGGACAGAAACTGCATTTGATTCCACTCCATTTAGGACTGGGAAACAAACGCTAGCTCACCTTACAAGAAACACACTCTGCTTTAGAGAAAATAGCACTCTTCTACTCTACTGTGTTTCCTATGAGGTCCAAACAGTGAGCTTGCTCAGAACATAAGAACTGTGCTTCCTACACACAAGGACTATATGTAGTTCAACTCTGCTTAGGAAACTGACAAGAACAGTAGCTCCTCTTCAGTCTGATACACTGTACTTGCTGAGAGCAGACGCGAGTGCTACTTGCACTGTGTAAGGGAATTGGAGCGCAATAGTGACTCGTCTTACCAGAAAACAACTCTTGCTCGTAGGACAAAAAACTGCATGTGACTCAACTCCATTTAGGACTGGGAAACAAACGCTAGCTCACCTTACAAGAAACACACTCTGCTTTTGAGAAAAGAGCACTCTTCTACTCTACTGTGTTTCCTACGGGGTCCAAACTGTGAGCTTGCTCAGAACAAATGAACTGTGCTTCCTAGACACACGGGCCATATCTAGTTCAACTCTGCTTAGGAGACTGACAAGAACAGTAGCTCCTCTTCAGTCCAATACACTGTACTTGCTGGGAACAGACGCGAGTGCTATTTGCACTGTGTATGGCAATGAGAGCACAATAGTGGCTTTCCTTACCAGAAAAAAACTCTTGCTCATAGGACCACACACTGCATGTGACTCAACTCCATTTAGGTCTGGGAAACAAACGTTAGCTCGCCTTACAAGAAACACACTCTGCTTTAGAGAAAAGAGCACTCTTCTACTCTACTGTGTTTCCTATGGGGTCCGAATAGTGAGCTTGCTCAGAACAAAAGAACTGTGCTTCCTACACACACAGCCATATCTAGTTCAATTATGCTTAGGAACCTGACAAGAACAGTAGCTCCTCTTCAGTCCCATACACTGTACTGCTGGGAACAGATGCCAGTGCTATTTGTCCTGTGTATGGCAATGGCAGCACAATAGTGACTATTCTTATCATTAAACAACTCTAGCTCGTAGGACCACAAACTGCATGTGATTCAACTTCATTTAGGACTGGGAAACAAACGCTAGCTCGCCTTACAAGAAACACAATCTGCTTTAGAGAAAAGAGCACTCTTCTACTCTACTGTGTTTCCTATAGGGCCAGAACAGTGAGCTTGCTCAGAACAAAAGAACTGTGCTTCCTACACACGGGCCATATCTAGTTCAACTCTGCTTAGGAAACTGACAAGAACAGTAGCTCCTCTTCAGTCCAATACACTGTACTTGCGGGGAAGAGACGCGAGTGCTATTTGCACTGGGTATGGCAATGGGAGCGCAATAGTGACTCTTCTTACCAGAAAGCGTCTCTTCCTCGTAGGACCAGAAACTGCATGGGATTCAACTCGATTTCTTACTGGGAAACAAACACACTCTGCTTTTGAGTAAAGAGCACTCTTCTACTCTACTGAGTTTCCTATGGGATCTGAACAGTGAGCTTGCTAAGAACAAAAGAATTGTGCTTCCTACACACACGGGCCATATCTATTTCTACTCTTTAGGAAACTGACAAGAACATAGCTCCTCTTCAGTCCAATACACTGTACTTGCTGGGAACAGACGCCAGTGCTATTTGCACTGTGTATGACAATGGGAGCGCAATAGTGACTTTCCTTACCAGAAAACAACTCTTGCTCGTAGGACAGAAACTGCATTTGATTCCACTCCATTTAGGACTGGGAAACAAACGCTAGCTCGCCTTACAAGAAACACACTCTGCTTTAGAGAAAATAGCACTCTTCTACTCTACTGTGTTTCCTATGAGTTCCAAACAGTGAGCTTGCTCAGAACATAAGAACTGTGCTTCCTACACACAAGGACTATATGTAGTTCAACTCTGCTTAGGGAACTGACAAGAACAGTAGCTCCTCTTCAGTCTGATACACTGTACTTGCTGAGAGCAGACGCGAGTGCTACTTGCACTGTGTAAGGGAATTAGAGCGCAATAGTGACTCGTCTTACCAGAAAACAACTCTTGCTCGTAGGACAAAAAACTGCATGTGACTCAACTCCATTTAGGACTGGGAAACAAACGCTAGCTCGCCTTACAAGAAACACATTCTGCTTTTGAGAAAAGGGCACTCTTCTACTCTACTGTGTTTCCTATAGGGCCAGAACAGTGAGCTTGCTCAGAACAAATGAACTGTGCTTCCTAGACACACGGGCCATATCTAGTTCAACTCTGCTTAGGAGACTGACAAGAACAGTAGCTCCCCTTCAGTCTGATACACTGTACTTGCTGAGAGCAGACGCGAGTGCTACTTGCACTGTGTAAGGGAATTGGAGCGCAATAGTGACTCGTCTTACCAGAAAACAACTCTTGCTCGTAGGACAAAAAACTGCATGTGACTCAACTCCATTTAGGACTGGGAAACAAACGCTAGCTCGCCTTACAAGAAACACACTCTGCTTTTGAGAAAAGGGCACTCTTCTACTCTACTGTGTTTCCTATAGGGCCAGAACAGTGAGCTTGCTCAGAAAAAATGAACTGTGCTTCCTAGACACACGGGCCATATCTAGTTCAACTCTGCTTAGGAGACTGACAAGAACAGTAGCTCCTCTTCAGTCCAATACAATGTACTTGCTGGGAAGAGACGCGAGTGCTATTTGCACTGTGTATGGCAATGAGAGCACAATAGTGGCTTTCCTTACCAGAAAAAAACTCTTGCTCGTAGGACCACACACTGCATGTGATTCAACGCCATTTAGGACTGGGAAACAAATGCTAGCTCGCCTTACAAGAAACACACTCTGCTTCTGAGAAAAGAGCACTCTTCTACTCTACTGTGTTTCCTATGGGGTCCAAACAGTGAGCTTGCTCAGAAAAAAAGAACTGTGCTTCCTACACACATCGACCATATCTAGTTCAACTCTGCTTAGGAAACTGACAAGAACAGTAGCTCCTCTTCAGTCCAATACACTGTACTTGCGGGGAAGAGACGCGAGTGCTATTTGCACTGTGTATGGCAATTGGAGCACAATAGTGACTCGTCTTACCAGAAAACAACTCTTGCTCGTAGGACAAAAAACTGCATGTGACTCAACTCCATTTAGGTCTGGGAAACAAACGTTAGCTCGCCTTACAAGAAACACACTCTTCTTTAGAGAAAAGAGCACTCTTCTACTCTACTGTGTTTCCTATGGGGTCCGAACAGTGAGCTTGCTCAGAACAAAAGAACTGTGCTTCCTACACACACAGCCATATCTAGTTCAATTCTGCTTAGGAACCTGACAAGAACAGTAGCTCCTCTTCAGTCCAATACACTGTACTGCTGGGAACAGACGCCAGTGCTATTTGTCCTGTGTATGGCAATGGCAGCGCAATAGTGACTATTCTTATCATTAAACAACTCTAGCTTGTAGGACCAGAAACTGCATGTGATTCAACTTCATTTAGGACTGGGAAACAAACGCTAGATCGCCTTACAAGAAACACAATCTGCTTTAGAGAAAATAGCACTCTTCTACTCTACTGTGTTTCCTATGAGGTCCAAACAGTGAGCTTGCTCAGAACATAAGAACTGTGCTTCCTACACACAAGGACTATATGTAGTTCAACTCTGCTTAGGAAACTGACAAGAACAGTAGCTCCTCTTCAGTCTGATACACTGTACTTGCTGAGAGCAGACGCGAGTGCTACTTGCACTGTGTATGGGAATTGGAGCACAATAGTGACTCGTCTTACCAGAAAACAACTCTTGCTCGTAGGACAAAAAACTGCATGTGACTCAACTCCATTTAGGTCTGGGAAACAAACGTTAGCTCGCCTTACAAGAAACACACTCTGCTTTAGAGAAAAGAGCACTCTTCTACTCTACTGTGTTTCCTATGGGGTCTGAACAGTGAGCTTTCTCAGAACAAAAGAACTGTGCTTCCTACACACACAGCCATATCTAGTTCAATTCTGCTTAGGAACCTGACAAGAACCGTAGCTCCTCTTCAGTCCAATACACTGTACTTACTGGGAACAGACGCCAGTGCTATTTGTCCTGTGTATGGCAATGGCAGAGCAATAGTGACTATTCTTATCATTAAACAACTCTAGCTCGTAGGACCAGAAACAGCATGTGATTCAACTTCATTTAGGACTGGGAAACAAACGCTAGCTCGGCTTACAAGAAACACAATCTGCTTTAGAGAAAAGAGCACTCTTCTACTCTACTGTGTTTCCTATAGGGCCAGAACAGTGAGCTTGCTCAGAACAAAAGAACTGTGCTTCCTACACACGGGCCATATCTAGTTCAACTCTGCTTAGGAAACTGACAAGAACAGTAGATCCTCTTCTTTCCAATACACTGTACTTGCTGGGAACAGACGCGAGTGCTATTTGCACTGTGTATGGCAATGGGAGCTCAATAGTGACTTTCCTTACCAGAAAACAACTCTTGCTCGTAGGACCAAAAACTGCATTTGATTCCACTCCATTTAGGACTGGGAAACAAACACTAGCTCGCCTTACAAGAAACACACTCTGCTTTAGAGAAAATAGCACTCTTCTACTCTACTGTGTTTCCTATGAGGTCCAAACAGTGAGCTTGCTCAGAACATAAGAACTGTGCTTCCTACACACAAGGACTATATGTAGTTCAACTCTGCTTAGGAAACTGACAAGAACAGTAGCTCCTCTTCAGTCTGATACACTGTACTTGCTGAGAGCAGACGCGAGTGCTACTTGCACTGTGTAAGGGAATTGGAGCGCAATAGTGACTTGTCTTACCAGAAAACAACTCTTGCTCGTAGGACAAAAAACTGCATGTGACTCAACTCCATTTAGGACTGGGAAACAAACGCTAGCTAGCCTTACAAGAAACACACTCTGCTTTTGAGAAAAGGGCACTCTTCTACTCTACTGTGTTTCCTACGGGGTCCAAACAGTGAGCTTGCTCAGAACAAATGAACTGTGTTTCCTAGACACACGGGCCACATCTAGTTCAACTCTGCTTAGGAGACTGACAAGAACAGTAGCTCCTCTTCAGTCCAATACACTGTACTTGCTGGGAACAGACGCGAGTGCTATTTGCACTGTGTATGGCAATGAGAGCACAATAGTGGCTTTCCTTACCAGAAAACAACTCTTGCTTGTAGGACCACACACTGCATGCGATTCAACGCCATTTAGGACTGCGAAACAAATGCTAGCTCGCCTTACAAGAAACACACTCTGCTTCTGAGAAAAGAGCACTCTTCTACTCTACTGTGTTTCCTATGGGGTCCAAACAGTGAGCTTGCTCAGAACAAAAGAACTGTGCTTCCTACACACAAAGACCATATCTAGTTCAACTCTGCTTAGGAAACTGACAAGAACAGTAGCTCCTCTTCAGTCCAATACACTGTACTTGCGGGGAAGAGATGCGAGTGCTATTTGCACTGGGTATGGTAATGGGAGCGCAATAGTGACTCTTCTTACCAGAAAGCGTCTCTTCCTCGTAGGACCAGAAACTGCATGGGATTCAACTCGATTTCTTACTGGGAAACAAACACACTCTGCTTTTGAGTAAAGAGCACTCTTCTACTCTACTGAGTTTCCTATGGGATCTGAACAGTGAGCTTGCTAAGAACAAAAGAATTGTGCTTCCTACACACACGGGCCATATCTATTTCTACTCTTTAGGAAACTGACAAGAACATAGCTCCTCTTCAGTCCAATACACTGTACTTGCTGGGAACAGACGCCAGTGCTATTTGCACTGTGTATGACAATGGGAGCGCAATAGTGACTCTTCTTACCAGAAAACAACTGTTGCTCGTAGGACCAGAAATTACATGTAATTCAACTCCATTTAGGACTGGGAAACAAACGCTAGCTCGCCTTACAAGAAACACACTCTGCTTTTGAGAAAAGGGCACTCTTCTACTCTACTGGTTTTCCTATGGGGTCTGAACAGTGAGCTTGCTTAAAACCAAAGAACTGTGCTTACTACACACATGGGTCATATCTAGTTTAACTGTGCTTAGGAAACTGACAAGAACAGTAGCTCCTCTTCAGTCCAATACACTGTACTGCTGGGAACAGACTCCAGTGCTATTTGCCCTGTGTATGACAATGGGAGCGCAATAGTGACTCTTCTTACCAGAAAACACCTCTTGCTCGTAGGACCAGAAACTGCATGTGATTCAACTCCATTTAGGACTGGGAAACAAACGCTAGCTCGCCTTACAAGAAACACACTCTGCTTTAGAGAAAAGAGCACTCTTCTACTCTACTGTGTTTCCTATGGGGTCCAAACAGAGAGCTTGCTCAGAACAAAAGAACTGTGCTTCCTACACACACGGACCATATGTAGTTCAACTCTGCTTAGGAAACTAACAAGAACAGTAGCTCCTCTTCAGTCCAATACACTGTACTTGCGAGGAACAGACGCGAGTGCTATTTGCACTGGGTATGGCAATGGGAGTGCAATAGTGACTCTTCTTACCAGAAAGCATCTCTTGCTCCTAGGACCAGAAACTGCATGGGATTCAACACGATTTCTTACTGGGAAACAAACACACACTGCTTTTGAGTAAAGAGCACTCTTCTACTCTACTGAGTTTCCTATGGGATCTGAACAGTGAGCTTGCTCAGAACAAAAGAACTGTGCTTCCTACACACGGGCCATATCTAGTTCAACTCTGCTTAGGAGACTGACAAGAACAGTAGCTCCTCTTCAGTCCTATACACTGTACTTGCTTGGAACAGACGCCAGTGCTATTTGCACTGTGTATGGCAATGGGAGTGCAATAGTGACTTTCCTTACCAGAAAACAACTCTTGCTCATAGGACCAGAAACTGCATGTGATTCAACACCATTTAGGACTGGGAAACAAACGCTAGCTCGCCTTACAAGAAACACACTCTGCTTTTGAGAAAAGAACACTCTTCTACTCTACTTTGTTTCCTACGGGGTCCAAACAGTGTGCTTGCTCAGAACAAATGAACTGTGCTTCCTAGACACACGGGCCATATCTAGTTCAACTCTGCTTAGGAGACTGAAAAGAACAGTAGCTCCTCTTCAGTCCAATACACTGTACTTGCTGGGAAGAGACGGGAGTCCTATTTGCACTGTGTTTGGCAATGAGAGCACAATAGTGGCTTTCCTTACCAGAAAACAACTCTTGCTCGTAGGACCACACACTGCATGTGATTCAACGCCATTTAGGACTGGAAAACAAATGCTAGCTCGCCTTACAAGAAACACACTCTGCTTCTGAGAAAAGAGCACCCTTCTACTCTACTGTGTTTCCTATGGGGTCCAAACAGTGAGCTTGCTCAGAACAAAAGAACTGTGCTTCCTACACACATCGACCATATCTAGTTCAACTCTGCTTAGGAAACTGACAAGAACAGTAGCTCCTCTTCAGTCCAATACACTGTACTTGCGGGGAAGAGACGCGAGTGCTATTTGCACTGTGTATGGCAATTGGAGCACAATAGTGACTCGTCTTACCAGAAAACAACTCTTGCTCGTAGGACAAAAAACTGCATGTGACTCAACTCCATTTAGGTCTGGGAAACAAACGTTAGCTCGCCTTACAAGAAACACACTCTGCTTTAGAGAAAAGAGCACTCTTCTACTCTACTGTGTTTCCTATGGGGTCCGAACAGTGAGCTTGCTCAGAACAAAAGAACTGTGCTTCCTACACACACAGCCATATCTAGTTTAATTCTGCTTAGGAACCTGACAGGAACAGTAGCTCCTCTTCAGTCCAGTACACTGTACTGCTGGGAACAGACGCCAGTGCTATTTGTCCTGTGTATGGCAATGGCAGCGCAATAGTGACTAATCTTATCATTAAACAACTGTAGCTTGTAGGACCACAAACTGCATGTGATTCAACTTCATTTAGGACTGGGAAACAAACGCTAGCTCGCCTTACAAGAAACACAATCTGCTTTAGAGAAAAGAGCACTCTTCTACTCTACTGTGTTTCCTATAGGGCCAGAACAGTGAGCTTGCTCAGAACAAAAGAACTGTGCTTCCTACACACGGGCCATATCTAGTTCAACTCTGCTTAGGAAACTGACAAGAACAGTAGCTCCTCTTCAGTCCGATACACTGTACTTGCTGGGAACAGACGCGAGTGCTATTTGCACTGTGTATGGCAATGGGAGCGCAATAGTGACTTTCCTTACCAGAAAACAACTCTTGCTCGTAGGACAGAAACTGCATTTGATTCCACTCCATTTAGGACTGGGAAACAAACGCTAGCTCACCTTACAAGAAACACACTCTGCTTTAGAGAAAAGGGCACTCTTCTACTCTACTGTGTTTCCTATGAGGTCCAAACAGTGAGCTTGCTCAGAACATAAGAACTGTGCTTCCTACACACAAGGACTATATGTAGTTCAACTCTGCTTAGGAAACTGACAAGAACAGTAGCTCCTCTTCAGTCTGATACACTGTACTTGCTGAGAGCAGACGCGAGTGCTACTTGCACTGTGTAAGGGAATTGGAGCGCAATAGTGACTCGTCTTACCAGAAAACAACTCTTGCTCGTAGGACAAAAAACTGCATGTGACTCAACTCCATTTAGGACTGGGAAACAAACGCTAGCTCACCTTACAAGAAACACACTCTGCTTTTGAGAAAAGAGCACTCTTCTACTCTACTGTGTTTCCTACGGGGTCCAAACTGTGAGCTTGCTCAGAACAAATGAACTGTGCTTCCTAGACACACGGGCCATATCTAGTTCAACTCTGCTTAGGAGACTGACAAGAACAGTAGCTCCTCTTCAGTCCAATACACTGTACTTGCTGGGAACAGACGCGAGTGCTATTTGCACTGTGTATGGCAATGAGAGCACAATAGTGGCTTTCCTTACCAGAAAAAAACTCTTGCTCATAGGACCACACACTGCATGTGATTCAACGCCATTTAGGACTGGGAAACAAATGCTAGCTCGCCTTACAAGAAACACACTCTGCTTCTGAGAAAAGAGCACTCTTCTACTCTACTGTGTTTCCTATGGGGTCCAAACAGTGAGCTTGCTCAGAACAAAAGAACTGTGCTTCCTACACACATCGACCATATCTAGTTCAACTCTGCTTAGGAAACTGACAAGAACAGTAGCTCCTCTTCAGTCCAATACACTGTACTTGCGGGGAAGAGACGCGAGTACTATTTGCACTGTGTATGGAAATTGGAGCACAATAGTGACTCGTCTTACCAGAAAACAACTCTTGCTCGTAGGACAAAAAACTGCATGTGACTCAACTCCATTTAGGTCTGGGAAACAAACGTTAGCTCGCCTTACAAGAAACACACTCTGCTTTAGAGAAAAGAGCACTCTTCTACTCTACTGTGTTTCCTATGGGGTCCGAATAGTGAGCTTGCTCAGAACAAAAGAACTGTGCTTCCTACACACACAGCCATATCTAGTTCAATTATGCTTAGGAACCTGACAAGAACAGTAGCTCCTCTTCAGTCCAATACACTGTACTGCTGGGAACAGATGCCAGTGCTATTTGTCCTGTGTATGGCAATGGCAGCGCAATAGTGACTATTCTTATCATTAAACAACTCTAGCTCATAGGACCACAAACTGCATGTGATTCAACTTCATTTAGGACTGGGAAACAAACGCTAGCTCGCCTTACAAGAAACACAATCTGCTTTAGAGAAAAGAGCACTCTTCTACTCTACTGTGTTTCCTATAGGGCCAGAACAGTGAGCTTGCTCAGAACAAAAGAACTGTGCTTCCTACACACGGGCCATATCTAGTTCAACTCTGCTTAGGAAACTGACAAGAACAGTAGCTCCTCTTCAGTCCAATACACTGTACTTGCGGGGAAGAGACGCGAGTGCTATTTGCACTGGGTATGGCAATGGGAGCGCAATAGTGACTCTTCTTACCAGAAAGCGTCTCTTCCTCGTAGGACCAGAAACTGCATGGGATTCAACTCGATTTCTTACTGGGAAACAAACACACTCTGCTTTTGAGTAAAGAGCACTCTTCTACTCTACTGAGTTTCCTATGGGATCTGAACAGTGAGCTTGCTAAGAACAAAAGAATTGTGCTTCCTACACACACGGGCCATATCTATTTCTACTCTTTAGGAAACTGACAAGAACATAGCTCCTCTTCAGTCCAATACACTGTACTTGCTGGGAATAGACGCCAGTGCTATTTGCACTGTGTATGACAATGGGAGCGCAATAGTGACTTTCCTTACCAGAAAACAACTCTTGCTCGTAGGACAGAAACTGCATTTGATTCCACTCCATTTAGGACTGGGAAACAAACGCTAGCTCGCCTTACAAGAAACACACTCTGCTTTAGAGAAAATAGCACTCTTCTACTCTACTGTGTTTCCTATGAGTTCCAAACAGTGAGCTTGCTCAGAACATAAGAACTGTGCTTCCTACACACAAGGACTATATGTAGTTCAACTCTGCTTAGGGAACTGACAAGAACAGTAGCTCCTCTTCAGTCTGATACACTGTACTTGCTGAGAGCAGACGCGAGTGCTACTTGCACTGTGTAAGGGAATTAGAGCGCAATAGTGACTCGTCTTACCAGAAAACAACTCTTGCTCGTAGGACAAAAAACTGCATGTGACTCAACTCCATTTAGGACTGGGAAACAAACGCTAGATCGCCTTACAAGAAACACACTCTGCTTTTGAGAAAAGGGCACTCTTCTACTCTACTGTGTTTCCTATAGGGCCAGAACAGTGAGCTTGCTCAGAACAAATGAACTGTGCTTCCTAGACACACGGGCCATATCTAGTTCAACTCTGCTTAGGAGACTGACAAGAACAGTAGCTCCCCTTCAGTCTGATACACTGTACTTGCTGAGAGCAGACGCGAGTGCTACTTGCACTGTGTAAGGGAATTGGAGCGCAATAGTGACTCGTCTTACCAGAAAACAACTCTTGCTCGTAGGACAAAAAACTGCATGTGACTCAACTCCATTTAGGACTGGGAAACAAACGCTAGCTCGCCTTACAAGAAACACACTCTGCTTTTGAGAAAAGGGCACTCTTCTACTCTACTGTGTTTCCTATAGGGCCAGAACAGTGAGCTTGCTCAGAAAAAATGAACTGTGCTTCCTAGACACACGGGCCATATCTAGTTCAACTCTGCTTAGGAGACTGACAAGAACAGTAGCTCCTCTTCAGTCCAATACACTGTACTTGCTGGGAACAGACGCGAGTGCTATTTGCACTGTGTATGGCAATGAGAGCACAATAGTGGCTTTCCTTACCAGAAAAAAACTCTTGCTCGTAGGACCACACACTGCATGTGATTCAACGCCATTTAGGACTGGGAAACAAATGCTAGCTCGCCTTACAAGAAACACACTCTGCTTCTGAGAAAAGAGCACTCTTCTACTCTACTGTGTTTCCTATGGGGTCCAAACAGTGAGCTTGCTCAGAAAAAAAGAACTGTGCTTCCTACACACATCGACCATATCTAGTTCAACTCTGCTTAGGAAACTGACAAGAACAGTAGCTCCTCTTCAGTCCAATACACTGTACTTGCGGGGAAGAGACGCGAGTGCTATTTGCACTGTGTATGGCAATTGGAGCACAATAGTGACTCGTCTTACCAGAAAACAACTCTTGCTCGTAGGACAAAAAACTGCATGTGACTCAACTCCATTTAGGTCTGGGAAACAAACGTTAGCTCGCCTTACAAGAAACACACTCTGCTTTAGAGAAAAGAGCACTCTTCTACTCTACTGTGTTTCCTATGGGGTCCGAACAGTGAGCTTGCTCAGAACAAAAGAACTGTGCTTCCTACACACACAGCCATATCTAGTTCAATTCTGCTTAGGAACCTGACAAGAACAGTAGCTCCTCTTCAGTCCAATACACTGTACTGCTGGGAACAGACGCCAGTGCTATTTGTCCTGTGTATGGCAATGGCAGCGCAATAGTGACTATTCTTATCATTAAACAACTCTAGCTTGTAGGACCAGAAACTGCATGTGATTCAACTTCATTTAGGACTGGGAAACAAACGCTAGATCGCCTTACAAGAAACACAATCTGCTTTAGAGAAAATAGCACTCTTCTACTCTACTGTGTTTCCTATGAGGTCCAAACAGTGAGCTTGCTCAGAACATAAGAACTGTGCTTCCTACACACAAGGACTATATGTAGTTCAACTCTGCTTAGGAAACTGACAAGAACAGTAGCTCCTCTTCAGTCTGATACACTGTACTTGCTGAGAGCAGACGCGAGTGCTACTTGCACTGTGTATGGGAATTGGAGCACAATAGTGACTCGTCTTACCAGAAAACAACTCTTGCTCGTAGGACAAAAAACTGCATGTGACTCAACTCCATTTAGGTCTGGGAAACAAACGTTAGCTCGCCTTACAAGAAACACACTCTGCTTTAGAGAAAAGAGCACTCTTCTACTCTACTGTGTTTCCTATGGGGTCTGAACAGTGAGCTTTCTCAGAACAAAAGAACTGTGCTTCCTACACACACAGCCATATCTAGTTCAATTCTGCTTAGGAACCTGACAAGAACCGTAGCTCCTCTTCAGTCCAATACACTGTACTGCTGGGAACAGACGCCAGTGCTATTTGTCCTGTGTATGGCAATGGCAGAGCAATAGTGACTATTCTTATCATTAAACAACTCTAGCTCGTAGGACCAGAAACAGCATGTGATTCAACTTCATTTAGGACTGGGAAACAAACGCTAGCTCGGCTTACAAGAAACACAATCTGCTTTAGAGAAAAGAGCACTCTTCTACTCTACTGTGTTTCCTATAGGGCCAGAACAGTGAGCTTGCTCAGAACAAAAGAACTGTGCTTCCTACACACGGGCCATATCTAGTTCAACTCTGCTTAGGAAACTGACAAGAACAGTAGATCCTCTTCTTTCCAATACACTGTACTTGCTGGGAACAGACGCGAGTGCTATTTGCACTGTGTATGGCAATGGGAGCTCAATAGTGACTTTCCTTACCAGAAAACAACTCTTGCTCGTAGGACCAAAAACTGCATTTGATTCCACTCCATTTAGGACTGGGAAACAAACACTAGCTCGCCTTACAAGAAACACACTCTGCTTTAGAGAAAATAGCACTCTTCTACTCTACTGTGTTTCCTATGAGGTCCAAACAGTGAGCTTGCTCAGAACATAAGAACTGTGCTTCCTACACACAAGGACTATATGTAGTTCAACTCTGCTTAGGAAACTGACAAGAACAGTAGCTCCTCTTCAGTCTGATACACTGTACTTGCTGAGAGCAGACGCGAGTGCTACTTGCACTGTGTAAGGGAATTGGAGCGCAATAGTGACTTGTCTTACCAGAAAACAACTCTTGCTCGTAGGACAAAAAACTGCATGTGACTCAACTCCATTTAGGACTGGGAAACAAACGCTAGCTAGCCTTACAAGAAACACACTCTGCTTTTGAGAAAAGGGCACTCTTCTACTCTACTGTGTTTCCTACGGGGTCCAAACAGTGACTTGCTCAGAACAAATGAACTGTGTTTCCTAGACACACGGGCCACATCTAGTTCAACTCTGCTTAGGAGACTGACAAGAACAGTAGCTCCTCTTCAGTCCAATACACTGTACTTGCTGGGAACAGACGCGAGTGCTATTTGCACTGTGTATGGCAATGAGAGCACAATAGTGGCTTTCCTTACCAGAAAACAACTCTTGCTTGTAGGACCACACACTGCATGTGATTCAACGCCATTTAGGACTGCGAAACAAATGCTAGCTCGCCTTACAAGAAACACACTCTGCTTCTGAGAAAAGAGCACTCTTCTACTCTACTGTGTTTCCTATGGGGTCCAAACAGTGAGCTTGCTCAAAACAAAAGAACTGTGCTTCCTACACACATAGACCATATCTAGTTCAACTCTGCTTAGGAAACTGACAAGAACAGTAGCTCCTCTTCAGTCCAATACACTGTACTTGCGGGGAAGAGACGCGAGTGCTATTTGCACTGGGTATGACAATGGGAGCGCAATAGTGACTCTTCTTACCAGAAAGCGTCTCTTCCTCGTAGGACCAGAAACTGCATGGGATTCAACTCGATTTCTTACTGGGAAACAAACACACTCTGCTTTTGAGTAAAGAGCACTCTTCTACTCTACTGAGTTTCCTATGGGATCTGAACAGTGAGCTTGCTAAGAACAAAAGAATTGTGCTTCCTACACACACGGGCCATATCTATTTCTACTCTTTAGGAAACTGACAAGAACATAGCTCCTCTTCAGTCCAATACACTGTACTTGCTGGGAACAGACGCCAGTGCTATTTGCACTGTGTATGACAATGGGAGCGCAATAGTGACTCTTCTTACCAGAAAACAACTGTTGCTCGTAGGACCAGAAATTACATGTAATTCCACTCCATTTAGGACTGGGAAACAAACGCTAGCTCGCCTTACAAGAAACACACTCTGCTTTTGAGAAAAGGGCACTCTTCTACTCTACTGGTTTTCCTATGGGGTCTGAACAGTGAGCTTGCTTAAAACCAAAGAACTGTGCTTACTACACACATGGGTCATATCTAGTTTAACTGTGCTTAGGAAACTGACAAGAACAGTAGCTCCTCTTCAGTCCAATACACTGTACTGCTGGGAAGAGACTCCAGTGCTATTTGCCCTGTGTATGACAATGGGAGCGCAATAGTGACTCTTCTTACCAGAAAACAACTCTTGCTCGTAGGACCAGAAACTGCATGTGACTCAACTCCATTTAGGACTGGGAAACAAACGCTAGCTCGCCTTACAAGAAACACACTCTGCTTTAGAGAAAAGAGCACTCTTCTACTCTACTGTGTTTCCTATGGGATCCAAACAGAGAGCTTGCTCAGAACAAAAGAACTGTGCTTCCTACACACACGGACCATATGTAGTTCAACTCTGCTTAGGAAACTAACAAGAACAGTAGCTCCTCTTCAGTCCAATACACTGTACTTGCGAGGAACAGACGCGAGTGCTATTTGCACTGGGTATGGCAATGGGAGTGCAATAGTGACTCTTCTTACCAGAAAGCATCTCTTGCTCCTAGGACCAGAAACTGCATGGGATTCAACACGATTTCTTACTGGGAAACAAACACACACTGCTTTTGAGTAAAGAGCACTCTTCTACTCTACTGAGTTTCCTATGGGATCTGAACAGTGAGCTTGCTCAGAACAAAAGAACTGTGCTTCCTACACACGGGCCATATCTAGTTCAACTCTGCTTAGGAGACTGACAAGAACAGTAGCTCCTCTTCAGTCCTATACACTGTACTTGCTTGGAACAGACGCCAGTGCTATTTGCACTGTGTATGGCAATGGGAGTGCAATAGTGACTTTCCTTACCAGAAAACAACTCTTGCTCATAGGACCAGAAACTGCATGTGATTCAACACCATTTAGGACTGGGAAACAAACGCTAGCTCGCCTTACAAGAAACACACTCTGCTTTTGAGAAAAGAACACTCTTCTACTCTACTTTGTTTCCTACGGGGTCCAAACAGTGTGCTTGCTCAGAACAAATGAACTGTGCTTCCTAGACACACGGGCCATATCTAGTTCAACTCTGCTTAGGAGACTGAAAAGAACAGTAGCTCCTCTTCAGTCCAATACACTGTACTTGCTGGGAAGAGACGCGAGTCCTATTTGCACTGTGTATGGCAATGAGAGCACAATAGTGGCTTTCCTTACCAGAAAACAACTCTTGCTCGTAGGACCACACACTGCATGTGATTCAACGCCATTTAGGACTGGAAAACAAATGCTAGCTCGCCTTACAAGAAACACACTCTGCTTCTGAGAAAAGAGCACCCTTCTACTCTACTGTGTTTCCTATGGGGTCTAAACAGTGAGCTTGCTCAGAACAAAAGAACTGTGCTTCCTACACACATCGACCATATCTAGTTCAACTCTGCTTAGGAAACTGACAAGAACAGTAGCTCCTCTTCAGTCCAATACACTGTACTTGCGGGGAAGAGACGCGAGTGCTATTTGCACTGTGTATGGCAATTGGAGCACAATAGTGACTCGTCTTACCAGAAAACAACTCTTGCTCGTAGGACAAAAAACTGCATGTGACTCAACTCCATTTAGGTCTGGGAAACAAACGTTAGCTCGCCTTACAAGAAACACACTCTGCTTTAGAGAAAAGAGCACTCTTCTACTCTACTGTGTTTCCTATGGGGTCCGAACAGTGAGCTTGCTCAGAACAAAAGAACTGTGCTTCCTACACACACAGCCATATCTAGTTTAATTCTGCTTAGGAACCTGACAGGAACAGTAGCTCCTCTTCAGTCCAGTACACTGTACTGCTGGGAACAGACGCCAGTGCTATTTGTCCTGTGTATGGCAATGGCAGCGCAATAGTGACTAATCTTATCATTAAACAACTGTAGCTTGTAGGACCACAAACTGCATGTGATTCAACTTCATTTAGGACTGGGAAACAAACGCTAGCTCGCCTTACAAGAAACACAATCTGCTTTAGAGAAAAGAGCACTCTTCTACTCTACTGTGTTTCCTATAGGGCCAGAACAGTGAGCTTGCTCAGAACAAAAGAACTGTGCTTCCTACACACGGGCCATATCTAGTTCAACTCTGCTTAGGAAACTGACAAGAACAGTAGCTCCTCTTCAGTCCGATACACTGTACTTGCTGGGAACAGACGCGAGTGCTATTTGCACTGTGTATGGCAATGGGAGCGCAATAGTGACTTTCCTTACCAGAAAACAACTCTTGCTCGTAGGACAGAAACTGCATTTGATTCCACTCCATTTAGGACTGGGAAACAAACGCTAGCTCGCCTTACAAGAAACACACTCTGCTTTAGAGAAAATAGCACTCTTCTACTCTACTGTGTTTCCTATGAGGTCCAAACAGTGAGCTTGCTCAGAACATAAGAACTGTGCTTCCTACACACAAGGACTATATGTAGTTCAACTCTGCTTAGGAAACTGACAAGAACAGTAGCTCCTCTTCAGTCTGATACACTGTACTTGCTGAGAGCAGAAGCGAGTGCTACTTGCACTGTGTAAGGGAATTGGAGCGCAATAGTGACTCGTCTTACCAGAAAACAACTCTTGCTCGTAGGACAAAAAACTGCATGAGACTCAACTCCATTTAGGACTGGGAAACAAACGCTAGCTCACCTTACAAGAAACACACTCTGCTTTTGAGAAAAGAGCACTCTTCTACTCTACTGTGTTTCCTACGGGGTCCAAACAGTGAGCTTGCTCAGAACAAATGAACTGTGCTTCCTAGACACACGGGCCATATCTAGTTCAACTCTGCTTATGAGACTGACAAGAACAGTAGCTCCTCTTCAGTCCAATACACTGTACTTGCTGGGAACAGACGCGAGTGCTATTTGCACTGTGTATGGCAATGAGAGCACAATATTGGCTTTCCTTACCAGAAAAAAACTCTTGCTCATAGGACCACACACTGCATGTGATTCAACGCCATTTAGGACTGGGAAACAAATGCTAGCTCGCCTTACAAGAAACACACTCTGCTTCTGAGAAAAGAGCACTCTTCTACTCTACTGTGTTTCCTATGGGGTCCAAACAGTGAGTTTGCTCAGAACAAAAGAACTGTGCTTCCTACACACATCGACCATATCTAGTTCAACTCTGCTTAGGAAACTGACAAGAACAGTAGCTCCTCTTCAGTCCAATACACTGTACTTGCGGGGAAGAGACGCGAGTGCTATTTGCACTGTGTATGGCAATTGGAGCACAATAGTGACTCGTCTTACCAGAAAACAACTCTTGCTCGTAGGACAAAAAACTGCATGTGACTCAACTCCATTTAGGTCTGGGAAACAAACGTTAGCTCGCCTTACAAGAAACACACTCTGCTTTAGAGAAAAGAGCACTCTTCTACTCTACTGTGTTTCCTATGGGGTCCGAACAGTGAGCTTGCTCAGAACAAAAGAACTGTGCTTCCTACACACACAGCCATATCTAGTTTAATTCTGCTTAGGAACCTGACAGGAACAGTAGCTCCTCTTCAGTCCAGTACACTGTACTGCTGGGAACAGACGCCAGTGCTATTTGTCCTGTGTATGGCAATGGCAGCGCAATAGTGACTAATCTTATCATTAAACAACTGTAGCTTGTAGGACCACAAACTGCATGTGATTCAACTTCATTTAGGACTGGGAAACAAACGCTAGCTCGCCTTACAAGAAACACAATCTGCTTTAGAGAAAAAAACACTCTTCTACTCTACTGTGTTTCCTATAGGGCCAGAACAGTGAGCTTGCTCAGAACAAAAGAACTGTGCTTCCTACACACGGGCCATATCTAGTTCAACTCTGCTTAGGAAACTGACAAGAACAGTAGCTCCTCTTCAGTCCGATACACTGTACTTGCTGGGAACAGACGCGAGTGCTATTTGCACTGTGTATGGCAATGGGAGCGCAATAGTGACTTTCCTTACCAGAAAACAACTCTTGCTCGTAGGACAGAAACTGCATTTGATTCCACTCCATTTAGGACTGGGAAACAAACGCTAGCTCGCCTTACAAGAAACACACTCTGCTTTAGAGAAAATAGCACTCTTCTACTCTACTGTGTTTCCTATGAGGTCCAAACAGTGAGCTTGCTCAGAACATAAGAACTGTGCTTCCTACACACAAGGACTATATATAGTTCAACTCTGCTTAGGAAACTGACAAGAACAGTAGCTCCTCTTCAGTCTGATACACTGTACTTGCTGAGAGCAGACGCGGGTGCTACTTGCACTGTGTAAGGGAATTGGAGCGCAATAGTGACTCGTCTTACCAGAAAACAACTCTTGCTCGTAGGACAAAAAACTGCATGTGACTCAACTCCATTTAGGACTGGGAAACAAACGCTAGCTCACCTTACAAGAAACACACTCTGCTTTTGAGAAAAGAGCACTCTTCTACTCTACTGTGTTTCCTACGGGGTCCAAACAGTGAGCTTGCTCAGAACAAATGAACTGTGCTTCCTAGACACACGGGCCATATCTAGTTCAACTCTGCTTAGGAGACTGACAAGAACAGTAGCTCCTCTTCAGTCCAATACACTGTACTTGCTGGGAAGAGACGCGAGTGCTATTTGCACTGTGTATGGCAATGAGAGCACAATAGTGGCTTTCCTTACCAGAAAAAAACTCTTGCTCATAGGACCACACACTGCATGTGATTCAACGCCATTTAGGACTGGGAAACAAATGCTAGCTCGCCTTACAAGAAACACACTCTGCTTCTGAGAAAAGAGCACTCTTCTACTCTACTGTGTTTCCTATGGGGTCCAAACAGTGAGCTTGCTCAGAACAAAAGAACTGTGCTTCCTACACACATCGACCATATCTAGTTCAACTCTGCTTAGGAAACTGACAAGAACAGTAGCTCCTCTTCAGTCCAATACACTGTACTTGCGGGGAAGAGACGCGAGTGCTATTTGCACTGTGTATGGAAATTGGAGCACAATAGTGACTCGTCTTACCAGAAAACAACTCTTGCTCATAGGACAAAAAACTGCATGTGACTCAACTCCATTTAGGTCTGGGAAACAAACGTTAGCTCGCCTTACAAGAAACACACTCTGCTTTAGAGAAAAGAGCACTCTTCTACTCTACTGTGTTTCCTATGGGGTCCGAATAGTGAGCTTGCTCAGAACAAAAGAACTGTGCTTCCTACACACACAGCCATATCTAGTTCAATTATGCTTAGGAACCTGACAAGAACAGTAGCTCCTCTTCAGTCCAATACACTGTACTGCTGGGAACAGATGCCAGTGCTATTTGTCCTGTGTATGGCAATGGCAGCGCAATAGTGACTATTCTTATCATTAAACAACTCTAGCTCGTAGGACCACAAACTGCATGTGATTCAACTTCATTTAGGACTGGGAAACAAACGCTAGCTCGCCTTACAAGAAACACAATCTGCTTTAGAGAAAAGAGCACTCTTCTACTCTACTGTGTTTCCTATAGGGCCAGAACAGTGAGCTTGCTCAGAACAAAAGAACTGTGCTTCCTACACACGGGCCATATCTAGTTCAACTCTGCTTAGGAAACTGACAAGAACAGTAGCTCCTCTTCAGTCCAATACACTGTACTTGCGGGGAAGAGACGCGAGTGCTATTTGCACTGGGTATGGCAATGGGAGCGCAATAGTGACTCTTCTTACCAGAAAGCGTCTCTTCCTCGTAGGACCAGAAACTGCATGGGATTCAACTCGATTTCTTACTGGGAAACAAACACACTCTGCTTTTGAGTAAAGAGCACTCTTCTACTCTACTGAGTTTCCTATGGGATCTGAACAGTGAGCTTGCTAAGAACAAAAGAATTGTGCTTCCTACACAAACGGGCCATATCTATTTCTACTCTTTAGGAAACTGACAAGAACATAGCTCCTCTTCAGTCCAATACACTGTACTTGCTGGGAACAGACGCCAGTGCTATTTGCACTGTGTATGACAATGGGAGCGCAATAGTGACTCTTCTTACCAGAAAACAACTGTTGCTCGTAGGACCAGAAATTACATGTAATTCAACTCCATTTAGGACTGGGAAACAAACGCTAGCTCGCCTTACAAGAAACACACTCTGCTTTTGAGAAAAGGGCACTCTTCTACTCTACTGGTTTTCCTATGGGGTCTGAACAGTGAGCTTGCTTAAAACCAAAGAACTGTGCTTACTACACACATGGGTCATATCTAGTTTAACTGTGCTTAGGAAACTGACAAGAACAGTAGCTCCTCTTCAGTCCAATACACTGTACTGCTGGGAACAGACTCCAGTGCTATTTGCCCTGTGTATGACAATGGGAGCGCAATAGTGACTCTTCTTACCAGAAAACAACTCTTGCTCGTAGGACCAGAAACTGCATGTGATTCAACTCCATTTAGGACTGGGAAACAAACGCTAGCTCGCCTTACAAGAAACACACTCTGCTTTAGTGAAAAGAGCACTCTTCTACTCTACTGTGTTTCCTATGGGGTCCAAACAGAGAGCTTGCTCAGAACAAAAGAACTGTGCTTCCTACACACACGGACCATATGTAGTTCAACTCTGCTTAGGAAACTAACAAGAACAGTAGCTCCTCTTCAGTCCAATACACTGTACTTGCGAGGAACAGACGCGAGTGCTATTTGCACTGGGTATGGCAATGGGAGTGCAATAGTGACTCTTCTTACCAGAAAGCATCTCTTGCTCCTACGACCAGAAACTGCATGGGATTCAACACGATTTCTTACTGGGAAACAAACACACACTGCTTTTGAGTAAAGAGCACTCTTCTACTCTACTGAGTTTCCTATGGGATCTGAACAGTGAGCTTGCTCAGAACAAAAGAACTGTGCTTCCTACACACGGGCCATATCTAGTTCAACTCTGCTTAGGAGACTGACAAGAACAGTAGCTCCTCTTCAGTCCTATACACTGTACTTGCTTGGAACAGACGCCAGTGCTATTTGCACTGTGTATGGCAATGGGAGTGCAATAGTGACTTTCCTTACCAGAAAACAACTCTTGCTCATAGGACCAGAAACTGCATGTGATTCAACACCATTTAGGACTGGGAAACAAACGCTAGCTCGCCTTACAAGAAACACACTCTGCTTTTGAGAAAAGAACACTCTTCTACTCTACTTTGTTTCCTACGGGGTCCAAACAGTGTGCTTGCTCAGAACAAATGAACTGTGCTTCCTAGACACACGGGCCATATCTAGTTCAACTCTGCTTAGGAGACTGAAAAGAACAGTAGCTCCTCTTCAGTCCAATACACTGTACTTGCTGGGAAGAGACGCGAGTCCTATTTGCACTGTGTATGGCAATGAGAGCACAATAGTGGCTTTCCTTACCAGAAAACAACTCTTGCTCATAGGACCACACACTGCATGTGATTCAACGCCATTTAGGACTGGAAAACAAATGCTAGCTCGCCTTACAAGAAACACACTCTGCTTCTGTGAAAAGAGCACCCTTCTACTCTACTGTGTTTCCTATGGGGTCCAAACAGTGAGCTTGCTCAGAACAAAAGAACTGTGCTTCCTACACACATCGACCATATCTAGTTCAACTCTGCTTAGGAAACTGACAAGAACAGTAGCTCCTCTTCAGTCCAATACACTGTACTTGCGGGGAAGAGACGCGAGTGCTATTTGCACTGTGTATGGCAATTGGAGCACAATAGTGACTCGTCTTACCAGAAAACAACTCTTGCTCGTAGGACAAAAAACTGCATGTGACTCAACTCCATTTAGGTCTGGGAAACAAACGTTAGCTCGCCTTACAAGAAACACACTCTGCTTTAGAGAAAAGAGCACTCTTCTACTCTACTGTGTTTCCTATGGGGTCCGAACAGTGAGCTTGCTCAGAACAAAAGAACTGTGCTTCCTACACACACAGCCATATCTAGTTTAATTCTGCTTAGGAACCTGACAGGAACAGTAGCTCCTCTTCAGTCCAGTACACTGTACTGCTGGGAACAGACGCCAGTGCTATTTGTCCTGTGTATGGCAATGGCAGCGCAATAGTGACTAATCTTATCATTAAACAACTGTAGCTTGTAGGACCACAAACTGCATGTGATTCAACTTCATTTAGGACTGGGAAACAAACGCTAGCTCACCTTACAAGAAACACACTCTGCTTTTGAGAAAAGAGCACTCTTCTACTCTACTGTGTTTCCTACGGGGTCCAAACAGTGAGCTTGCTCAGAACAAATGAACTGTGCTTCCTAGACACACGGGCCATATCTAGTTCAACTCTGCTTAGGAGACTGACAAGAACAGTAGCTCCTCTTCAGTCCAATACACTGTACTTGCTGGGAATAGACGCGAGTGCTATTTGCACTGTGTATGGCAATGAGAGCACAATAGTGGCTTTCCTTACCAGAAAAAAACTCTTGCTCATAGGACCACACACTGCATGTGATTCAACGCCATTTAGGACTGGGAAACAAATGCTAGCTCGCCTTACAAGAAACACACTCTGCTTCTGAGAAAAGAGCACTCTTCTACTCTACTGTGTTTCCTATGGGGTCCAAACAGTGAGCTTGCTCAGAACAAAAGAACTGTGCTTCCTACACACATCGACCATATCTAGTTCAACTCTGCTTAGGAAACTGACAAGAACAGTAGCTCCTCTTCAGTCCAATACACTGTACTTGCGGGGAAGAGACGCGAGTGCTATTTGCACTGGGTATGGCAATGGGAGCGCAATAGTGACTCTTCTTACCAGAAAGCGTCTCTTCCTCGTAGGACCAGAAACTGCATGGGATTCAACTCGATTTCTTACTGGGAAACAAACACACTCTGCTTTTGAGTAAAGAGCACTCTTCTACTCTACTGAGTTTCCTATGGGATCTGAACAGTGAGCTTGCTAAGAACAAAAGAATTGTGCTTCCTACACACACGGGCCATATCTATTTCTACTCTTTAGGAAACTGACAAGAACATAGCTCCTCTTCAGTCCAATACACTGTACTTGCTGGGAACAGACGCCAGTGCTATTTGCACTGTGTATGACAATGGGAGCGCAATAGTGACTCTTCTTACCAGAAAACAACTGTTGCTTGTAGGACCAGAAATTACATGTAATTCAACTCCATTTAGGACTGGGAAACAAACGCTAGCTCGCCTTACAAGAAACACACTCTGCTTTTGAGAAAAGGGCACTCTTCTACTCTACTGGTTTTCCTATGGGGTCTGAACAGTGAGCTTGCTTAAAACCAAAGAACTGTGCTTACTACACACATGGGTCATATCTAGTTTAACTGTGCTTAGGAAACTGACAAGAACAGTAGCTCCTCTTCAGTCCAATACACTGTACTGCTGGGAACAGACTCCAGTGCTATTTGCCCTGTGTATGACAATGGGAGCGCAATAGTGACTCTTCTTACCAGAAAACAACTCTTGCTCGTAGGACCAGAAACTGCATGTGATTCAACTCCATTTCGGACTGGGAAACAAACGCTAGCTCGCCTTACAAGAAACACACTCTGCTTTAGAGAAAAGAGCACTCTTCTACTCTACTGTGTTTCCTATGGGGTCCAAACAGAGAGCTTGCTCAGAACAAAAGAACTGTGCTTCCTACACACACGGACCATATGTAGTTCAACTCTGCTTAGGAAACTAACAAGAACAGTAGCTCCTCTTCAGTCCAATACACTGTACTTGCGAGGAACAGACGCGAGTGCTATTTGCACTGGGTATGGCAATGGGAGTGCAATAGTGACTCTTCTTACCAGAAAGCATCTCTTGCTCCTAGGACCAGAAACTGCATGGGATTCAACACGATTTCTTACTGGGAAACAAACACACACTGCTTTTGAGTAAAGAGCACTCTTCTACTCTACTGAGTTTCCTATGGGATCTGAACAGTGAGCTTGCTCAGAACAAAAGAACTGTGCTTCCTACACACGGGCCATATCTAGTTCAACTCTGCTTAGGAGACTGACAAGAACAGTAGCTCCTCTTCAGTCCTATACACTGTACTTGCTTGGAACAGACGCCAGTGCTATTTGCACTGTGTATGGCAATGGGAGTGCAATAGTGACTTTCCTTACCAGAAAACAACTCTTGCTCATAGGACCAGAAACTGCATGTGATTCAACACCATTTAGGACTGGGAAACAAACGCTAGCTCGCCTTACAAGAAACACACTCTGCTTTTGAGAAAAGAACACTCTTCTACTCTACTTTGTTTCCTACGGGGTCCAAACAGTGTGCTTGCTCAGAACAAATGAACTGTGCTTCCTAGACACACGGGACATATCTAGTTCAACTCTGCTTAGGAGACTGAAAAGAACAGTAGCTCCTCTTCAGTCCAATACACTGTACTTGCTGGGAAGAGACGCGAGTGCTATTTGCACTGTGTATGGCAATTGGAGCACAATAGTGACTCGTCTTACCAGAAAACAACTCTTGCTCGTAGGACAAAAAACTGCATGTGACTCAACTCCATTTAGGTCTGGGAAACAAACGTTAGCTCGCCTTACAAGAAACACACTCTGCTTTAGAGAAAAGAGCACTCTTCTACTCTACTGTGTTTCCTATGGGGTCCGAACAGTGAGCTTGCTCAGAACAAAAGAACTGTGCTTCCTACACACACAGCCATATCTAGTTTAATTCTGCTTAGGAACCTGACAGGAACAGTAGCTCCTCTTCAGTCCAGTACACTGTACTGCTGGGAACAGACGCCAGTGCTATTTGTCCTGTGTATGGCAATGGCAGCGCAATAGTGACTAATCTTATCATTAAACAACTGTAGCTTGTAGGACCACAAACTGCATGTGATTCAACTTCATTTAGGACTGGGAAACAAACGCTAGCTCGCCTTACAAGAAACACAATCTGCTTTAGAGAAAAGATCACTCTTCTACTCTACTGTGTTTCCTATAGGGCCAGAACAGTGAGCTTGCTCAGAACAAAAGAACTGTGCTTCCTACACACGGGCCATATCTAGTTCAACTCTGCTTAGGAAACTGACAAGAACAGTAGCTCCTCTTCAGTCTGATACACTGTACTTGCTGGGAACAGACGCGAGTGCTAATTGCACTGTGTATGGCAATGGGAGCGCAATAGTGACTTTCCTTACCAGAAAACAACTCTTGCTCGTAGGACAGAAACTGCATTTGATTCCACTCCATTTAGGACTGGGAAACAAACGCTAGCTCGCCTTACAAGAAACACACTCTGCTTTAGAGAAAATAGCACTCTTCTACTCTACTGTGTTTCCTATGAGGTCCAAACAGTGAGCTTGCTCAGAACATAAGAACTGTGCTTCCTACACACAAGGACTATATGTAGTTCAACTCTGCTTAGGAAACTGACAAGAACAGTAGCTCCTCTTCAGTCTGATACACTGTACTTGCTGAGAGCAGACGCGAGTGCTACTTGCACTGTGTAATGAATTGGAGCGCAATAGTGACTCGTCTTACCAGAAAACAACTCTTGCTCGTAGGACAAAAAACTGCATGTGACTCAACTCCATTTAGGACTGGGAAACAAACGCTAGCTCACCTTACAAGAAACACACTCTGCTTTTGAGAAAAGAGCACTCTTCTACTCTACTGTGTTTCCTACGGGGTCCAAACAGTGAGCTTGCTCAGAACAAATGAACTGTGCTTCCTAGACACACGGGCCATATCTAGTTCAACTCTGCTTAGGAGACTGACAAGAACAGTAGCTCCTCTTCAGTCCAATACACTGTACTTGCTGGGAAGAGATGCGAGTGCTATTTGCACTGTGTATGGCAATGAGAGCACAATAGTGGCTTTCCTTACCAGAAAAAAACTCTTGCTCATAGGACCACACACTGCATGTGATTCAACGCCATTTAGGACTGGGAAACAAATGCTAGCTCGCCTTACAAGAAACACACTCTGCTTCTGAGAAAAGAGCACTCTTCTACTCTACTGTGTTTCCTATGGGGTCCAAACAGTGAGCTTGCTCAGAACAAAAGAACTGTGCTTCCTACACACATCGACCATATCTAGTTCAACTCTGCTTAGGAAACTGACAAGAACAGTAGCTCCTCTTCAGTCCAATACACTGTACTTGCGGGGAAGAGACGCGAGTGCTATTTGCACTGTGTATGGAAATTGGAGCACAATAGTGACTCGTCTTACCAGAAAACAACTCTTGCTCGTAGGACAAAAAACTGCATGTGACTCAACTCCATTTAGGTCTGGGAAACAAACGTTAGCTCGCCTTACAAGAAACACACTCTGCTTTAGAGAAAAGAGCACTCTTCTACTCTACTGTGTTTCCTATGGGGTCCGAATAGTGAGCTTGCTCAGAAAAAAAGAACTGTGCTTCCTACACACACAGCCATATCTAGTTCAATTATGCTTAGGAACCTGACAAGAACAGTAGCTCCTCTTCAGTCCAATACACTGTACTGCTGGGGACAGATGCCAGTGCTATTTGTCCTGTGTATGGCAATGGCAGCGCAATAGTGACTATTCTTATCATTAAACAACTCTAGCTCGTAGGACCACAAACTGCATGTGATTCAACTTCATTTAGGACTGGGAAACAAACGCTAGCTCGCCTTACAAGAAACACAATCTGCTTTAGAGAAAAGAGCACTCTTCTACTCTACTGTGTTTCCTATAGGGCCAGAACAGTGAGCTTGCTCAGAACAAAAGAACTGTGCTTCCTACACACGGGCCATATCTAGTTCAACTCTGCTTAGGAAACTGACAAGAACAGTAGCTCCTCTTCAGTCCGATACACTGTACTTGCTGGGAACAGACGCGAGTGCTATTTGCACTGTGTATGGCAATGGGAGCACAATAGTGACTTTCCTTACCAGAAAACAACTCTTGCTCGTAGGACAGAAACTGCATTTGATTCCACTCCATTTAGGACTGGGAAACAAACGCTAGCTCGCCTTACAAGAAACACACTCTGCTTTAGAGAAAATAGCACTCTTCTACTCTACTGTGTTTCCTATGAGTTCCAAACAGTGAGCTTGCTCAGAACATAAGAACTGTGCTTCCTACACACAAGGACTATATGTAGTTCAACTCTGCTTAGGGAACTGACAAGAACAGTAGCTCCTCTTCAGTCTGATACACTGTACTTGCTGAGAGCAGACGCGAGTGCTACTTGCACTGTGTAAGGGAATTAGAGCGCAATAGTGACTCGTCTTACCAGAAAACAACTCTTGCTCGTAGGACAAAAAACTGCATGTGACTCGACTCCATTTAGGACTGGGAAACAAACGCTAGCTCGCCTTACAAGAAACACACTCTGCTTTTGAGAAAAGGGCACTCTTCTACTCTACTGTGTTTCCTATAGGGCCAGAACAGTGAGCTTGCTCAGAACAAATGAACTGTGCTTCCTAGACACACGGGCCATATCTAGTTCAACTCTGCTTAGGAGACTGACAAGAACAGTAGCTCCTCTTCAGTCCTATACACTGTACTTGCTGGGAACAGACGCCAGTGCTATTTGCACTGTGTATGGCAATGAGAGCACAATAGTGGCTTTCCTTACCAGAAAACAACTCTTGCTTGTAGGACCACACACTGCATGTGATTCAATGCCATTTAGGACTGGGAAACAAATGCTAGCTCGCCTTACAAGAAACACACTCTGCTTCTGAGAAAAGAGCACTCTTCTACTCTACTGTGTTTCCTATGGGGTCCAAGCAGTGAGCTTGCTCAAAACAAAAGAACTGTGCTTCCTACACACATAGACCATATCTAGTTCAACTCTGCTTAGGAAACTGACAAGAACAGTAGCTCCTCTTCAGTCCAATACACTGTACTTGCGGGGAAGAGACGCGAGTGCTATTTGCACTGGGTATGGCAATGGGAGCGCAATAGTGACTCTTCTTACCAGAAAGCGTCTCTTGCTCGTAGGACCAGAAACTGCATGGGATTCAACTCGATTTCTTACTGGGAAACAAACACACTCTGCTTTTGAGTAAAGAGCACTCTTCTACTCTACTGAGTTTCCTATGGGATCTGAACAGTGAGCTTGCTAAGAACAAAAGAATTGTGCTTCCTACACACACGGGCCATATCTATTTCTACTCTTTAGGAAACTGACAAGAACATAGCTCCTCTTCAGTCCAATACACTGTACTTGCTGGGAACAGACGCCAGTGCAATTTGCACTGTGTATGACAATGGGAGCGCAATAGTGACTCTTCTTACCAGAAAACAACTGTTGCTCGTAGGACCAGAAATTACATGTAATTCAACTCCATTTAGGACTGGGAAACAAACGCTAGCTCGCCTTACAAGAAACACACTCTGCTTTTGAGAAAAGGGCACTCTTCTACTCTACTGGTTTTCCTATGGGGTCTGAACAGTGAGCTTGCTTAAAACCAAAGAACTGTGCTTACTACACACATGGGTCATATCTAGTTTAACTGTGCTTAGGAAACTGACAAGAACAGTAGCTCCTCTTCAGTCCAATACACTGTACTGCTGGGAACAGACTCCAGTGCTATTTGCCCTGTGTATGACAATGGGAGCGCAATAGTGACTCTTCTTACCAGAAAACAACTCTTGCTCGTAGGACCAGAAACTGCATGTGATTCAACTCCATTTAGGACTGGGAAACAAACGCTAGCTCGCCTTACAAGAAACACACTCTGCTTTAGAGAAAAGAGCACTCTTCTACTCTACTGTGTTTCCTATGGGGTCCAAACAGAGAGCTTGCTCAGAACAAAAGAACTGTGCTTCCTACACACACGGACCATATGTAGTTCAACTCTGCTTAGGAAACTAACAAGAACAGTAGCTCCTCTTCAGTCCAATACACTGTACTTGCGAGGAACAGACGCGAGTGCTATTTGCACTGGGTATGGCAATGGGAGTGCAATAGTGACTCTTCTTACCAGAAAGCATCTCTTGCTCCTAGGACCAGAAACTGCATGGGATTCAACACGATTTCTTACTGGGAAACAAACACACACTGCTTTTGAGTAAAGAGCACTCTTCTACTCTACTGAGTTTCCTATGGGATCTGAACAGTGAGCTTGCTAAGAACAAAAGAATTGTGCTTCCTACACACACGGGCCATATCTATTTCTACACTTTAGGAAACTGACAAGAACATAGCTCCTCTTCAGTCCAATACACTGTACTTGCTGGGAAGAGACGCGAGTGCTATTTGCACTGTGCATGACAATGGGAGCGCAATAGTGACTCTTCTTACCAGAAAACAACTGTTGCTCGTAGGACCAGAAATTACATGTGATTCAACTCCATTTAGGACTGGGAAACAAACGCTAGCTCGCCTTACAAGAAACACACTCTGCTTTTGAGAAAAGAGCACTCTTCTACTCTATTGTGATTCCTATAGGGCAAAAACAGTGAGCTTGCTCAGAACAAAAGAAATGTGCTTCCTACACACACGGCCATATCTAGTTCAATTTTGCTTAGGAAACTAACAAGAATAGTAGATCCTCTTCAGTCCAATACACTGTACTTGCTGGGAGCAGACGCCAGTGCTATTTGCCCTGTGTATGATAATTGGAGCACAATAGTGACTCTTCTTACCAGAAAACAACTCTTGCTCGTAGGACCAGAAACTGCATGTGATTCAACTGCATTTAGGACTGGGAGTCCAAAGCTAGCTCACGTTACAAGAAACACACTTTGCTTTTGAAAAAAGAGCACTCTTCTACTCTACTGTGTTTCCTATGGGGTCTGAACAGTGAGCTTACTCAGAACAAAGGAACTGTACTTCCTACACACACGGCCATATCTAGTTCAACTCTGCTTAGGAAACTGACAAGAACAGTAGCTCCTCTTCACTCCAATACACTGTACTTGCTGGGAACAGACGCGAGTGCTATTTGCACTGTGTATGGCAATGGGAGTGCAATAGTGACTCTTCTTAACAGAAAACATCTCTTGCTCGTAGGACCAGAAACTGCATGGGATTCAACTCGATTTCTTACTGGGAAACAAACACTACTTCGCCTTACAAGAAACACACTCTGCTTTTGAGAAAAGAGCACTCTTCTAATCTACTGTGTTTCCTATGGGATCTGAACAGTGAGCTTGCTAAGAACAAAAGAATTGTGCTTTCTACACACACGGGCCATATCTAGTTCTACTCTGCTTAGGAAACTGACAAGAACATTAGCTCCTATTCAGTCCAATACACTGTACTTTCTGGGAACAAACGCCAGTGCTATTTGCACTGTGTATGACAATGGGAGTGCAATAGTGACTCTTCTTACCAGAAAACAATTGTTGCTCGTAGGACCGAAATTGCATGTGATTCAACTCCATTTAGGACTGGGAAAAAAATGCTAGCTCGCCTTACAAGAAACACACTCTGCTTTTGAGAAAAGAGCACTCTTCTACTCTACTGTGTTTCCTATAGGGCCAGAACAGTGAGCTTGCATAGAGCAATAGAACTGTGTTTCCTACACACACGGGCCATATCTAGTTCAACTCTGCTTAGGAAACTAACGAAAACAGTAGCTCCTCTTCAGTCCAATACACTGTACTTGATGGGAACAGACGCCAGTGCTATTTGCACTGTGTACGGCAATGGATGCACAATAGTGACTCTTCTTACCAGAAAACAACTCTTGCTCTTAGGACCTGAAACTGCATTTGATTCAATCCACTTAGGACTGGAAAACAAACGCTAGCTCGCCTTACAAGAAACACGCTCTGCTTTTGAGAATAGGGCCCACATCTACTCTACTGTGTTTCCTATGGGATACAAACAGTGAGCTTGCTCAGAAAAAAAGAACTGTGCTTCCTACACACACGGGCCATATCTAGTTCAACTCTGCTTAGGAAACTGAAAAGAACAGTAGCTCCTCTTCAGTCCAATACACTGTACTTGCTTGGAACAGACTCCAGTGCTATTTGCCCTGTGTATGACAATGGGAGTGCAATAGTGACTCTTCTTACCAGAAAACAACTCTTCCTCGTAGGACCAGAAACTGCATGTGATTCAACTCCATTTAGGACTGGGAAACAAACGCTAGCTCACCTTACAAGAAACACACTCTGCTTTTGAGAAAAGAGCACTCTTCTACTCTACAGTGTTTCCTAAAGGGCCAGAATAGTGAGCTTGCTCAGAACAAAAGAACTGTGCTTCCTACACACACGAGCCATATCTAGTTCAACTCTGCTTAGGAAACTGACAAGAACAGTAGCTCCTCTTCAGTCCAATACACTGTACTTGGTGGGAACAGACGCGAGTCCTATTTGTACTGTGTGTGGCAATGGGAGCACAATAGTGTCTTTCCTTACCAGAAAACAACTCTTGCTCGTAGGACCAAAAACTGCATGTGATTCAACTCCATTTAGGACTGGGAAACAAATGCTAGATCGCCTTACAAGAAACACACTCTGCTTTTGAGAAAAGAGCACTCTTCTACTCTACTGTGTTTCCTATGGGGTCCAAACAGAGAACTTGCTCAGAACAAAAGTACTGTGCTTCCTACACCCGGGCCATATCAAGTTCAACTCTGCTTAGGAAACTGACAAGAACAGCAGCTCCTCTTCAGTCCAATACACTGTACTTGCTGGGAACAGACGCGAATGCTATTTGCACTGTGTACGGCAATAATTACACAATAGTGAATCTTCTTTCCAGAAAACAACTCTTTCTCGTAGGAACAGAAACTGCATTTGATTCAACTCCATTTAGGACTGAGAAACAAACGCTAGCTCGCATTACAAGAAACACGCTCTGCTTTTGAGAATAGGGCACACATCTACTCTACTGTGTTTCCTATCGGGCCCAAACAGTGAGCTTGCTCAGAACAAAAGAACTGGGCTTCCTACACACACGGGTCATATCTAGTTCAACTCTGCTTAGGAAAGTGACAAAAACAGTAGCTCCTCTTCAGTCCAATACACTGTAATTGCTGGGAACAGACACGAGTGCTATTTGCACTGTGTATGGCAATGGGAGCACAATAGTGACTTTCCTTACCAGAAAAAACTCTTGCTCATAGGACCAGAAACTGCATGTGATTCAACTCCATTTAGGACTAGGATACAAACACTAGCTTGCCTTACAAGAAACACACTCTTCTTTTGAGGAAAGAGCACTCTTCTACTCTATTTTGTTTCCTATAGGGCCAGAACAATGAGCTTGCTGAGAACAAAAAAACTGTGCTTCCTACACACAGGGGCCATATCTAGTTCAACTCTGCTGAGGAAACTGACAAGAATAGTAGCTTCTCTTCAGTCCAATACACTGTACATACTGGGAACAGACGCCAGTGCTATTTGCCCTGTGTATGATAATTGGAGCGCAATAGTGACTCTTCTTACCAGAAAACAACTCTTGCTCGTAGTACCAGAAACTGCATGGGATTCAACTGCATTTAGAACTGGAAAATCAAAGCTAGCTCGCCTTACAAGAAACACACTCTGCTTTTGAGAAAAGAGCACTCTTCTACTCTACTGTGTTTCCTATGGGTTCCGAACAGTGAGCTTGCTCAGAACAAAAGAACTATGCTTCCTACACACACGGCCATATCTAGTTAAACTCTGCTTAGGAAACTGACAAGAACAGTAGCTCCTCTACAGTCCACTACACTGTACTTGCTGGGAACAGACGCGAGTGCTATTTGCACTGTGGATGGCAATGGGAGCGCAATAGTGACTCTTCTTACCAGAAAACATCTCTTGCTCGTAGGATCAGAAATTGCATGTGATTCAACTCCATTTAGGACTGGAAAAAAACGCTAGCTCGCCTTTCAAGTAACACACTCTGCTTTTGAGAAAAGAGCACTCTTCTACTCTACTGTGTTTCCTATGGGGTCCAAACAGAGAACTTGCTCAGAACAAAAGTACTGTGCTTCCTACACCCGCGCCATTGCTAGTTCAACTCTGCTAAGGAAACTGACAAGAGAAGTAGCTCCTCTTCAGTCCAATACACTGTACTTGCTGGCAACACATGCGAGTGCTATTTGCACTGTGTATGGCAATGGGAGCACAACAGTGACTTTCCTTACCAGAAAGCAACTCTTGCTTGTAGGACCAAAAACTGCATGTGATTCAACTCCATTTAGGACTGGGAAACAAACGCTAGCTCGCCTTACAAGTAACACACTCTGCTTTTGAGGAAGGAGCACTCTTCTACTCTACTGTGTTTCTTTAGTGCCAGAACAGTGTGCTTGCTCAGAACAAAAGAACTGTGCTTTCTACACACACGGCCATATCTAGTTCAATTCTGCTTAGGAAACTGATAAGAACAGGAGATCCTCTTCAGTCCAATACACTGTACTTGCTGGGAACAGACGCGAGTGCTATTTGCACTGTGTATGACAATGGGAGCGCAATCGTGACTCTTCACACCACAAAACAACTCTTGCTCATAGGACCAGAAACTGCATGTGATTCAACTCCATTTAGGACTGGGAAACAAACGCTAGCTCGCCTTACAAGAAACACACTCTGCTTTTGAGAAATGAGCACTCTTCTACTCTACTGTGTTTCCTATAAGGCCAGAAGAGTGAGCTTGCTCAGAACAAAAGAAGTGTGCTTCCTACACACACGGGCCATATCTAGTTCAACTCTGCTTAGAAACAGACGAGAACAGTAGCTCCTCTTCAGTCCCATACACTGTACTTGCTGGGAACAGACGCGAGTGCTATTTGCACAGTGTACTGCAATGGATGCACAATAGTGACTCTTGTTACCAGAAAACAACTCTTGCTCTTAGGACCTGAAACTGCATTTGATTCAATCCACTGTGTATGCCCATGGGAGCACAATAGTGACTTTCCTTACCAGAAAGCAACTCTTGCTCGTAGGACCAAAAACTGCATGTGACTCAACTCCATTTTGGACTGGGAAACAAATGCTAACTCGCCTTACAAGAAACACACTCTGCTTTTGAGAAAAGGGCACTCTTCTACTCTACTGTGTTTCCTATGGGATCCAAAGAGTGAGCTTGCTCACAACAAAATAACTGTGCTTCCTACACACACAGGCCATATCTAGTACAACTCTGCATAGGAATCTGACAAGAACAGTAGCTCCTCTTCAGTCCAATACACTGTACTTGCTGGGAACAGAGGCGTGTGCTATTTGCACTGTGTATGGCAATGGGAGCACAATAGTGACTCTTCTTACCAGAAAACAACTCTTGCTCGTAGGACCAGAAACTGCATGTGATTCAACTCCATTTAGGACTGGGAAACAAACGCTAGCTCGCCTTACCAGAAACAAACTCTGCTTCTGAGAAAAGAGCACTCTTCTACTCTACTGTGTTTCCTATAGGGCCAGAACAGTGAGCTTGCTCAGAACAAAAGAACTGTGCTTCCTACACACACGGGCCATATCTAGTTCAACTCTGCTTAGGAAACTGACAAGAACAGTACCTCCTCTTCAGTCCAATACACTGTACTTGCTGGGAACAGACTTGAGTGCTATTTGCACTGTTTATGGCAAAGGGAGCACAATAGTGACTTTCCTTACCAGAAAACATCCCCTGCTCGTAGGACCAGAAACTGCATGTGATTCAACTCCATTTATGACTGGGAAACAAACGCTAGCTCGCCTTACACGAAACACACTCTGCTTTGGAGAAAAGAGCACTCTTCTACTCTACTGTGTTTCCTATAGTGCCAGAACAGTGAGCTTGCTCAGAACAAAAGTACTGTGCTTCCTACACTAACGGGCCATATCTAGTTCAACTCTGCTTAGGAAACTGACAAGAACAGTAGCTCCTCTTCAGTCCAATACACTGTACTTGCAGGTCGCAGACACGAGTCCTATTTGCAGTGTGTATGGCAATGGGAGCGAAATAGTGACTCCTTTTACCAGAAAACAACTCTTGCTCGTAGGACCAGAAACGGCATGAGATTCAAATCTGTTTCGGACAGGGAAACAAACACTAGCTAGCCTTACAAGAAACACACTCTGCTTTTGAGAAAATAGCACTCTTCTACTCTACTGTGTTTCCTATGGGGTCCGAACAGTGAGTTTGCTCAGAACAAAAGAACTGTGCTTCCTATACACACGGGCCATATCTAGTTCAACTCTGCTTAGGAAACTGACAAGAGCAGTAGATCATCTTCAGTCCAATACACTGTACTTGCTGGGAACAGACGTGAGTGCTATTTGCACTGTTTATGGCAAAGGGAGCACAATAGTGACTTTCCTTCCAGAAAACAACTCTTGCTCCTAGGACTAGAAACTGCATGTGATCCAATTCCATTTAGGACTGGGAAACAAACACTAGCTCGCCTTACAAAAAACACACTCTGCTTTTGAGAAAAGAGCACTCTGCTACTCTACTGTGTTTCCTATAGGGCCAAAACATTGAGCTTGCTCAGAACAAAAGAACTGTGCTTCCTACACACACGGCCATATCTAGTTCAATTCTGCTTCGGAAACTGACAAGAACAGTAGATCCTCTTCAGTCCAATACACTGTACATGCTGGGAACAGATGCCAGTGCTATTTGCCCTGTTTATGACAATGGGAGCACAATAGTGACTCTTCATACCAGAAAACAACTCTTGCTCGTAGAACCAGAAACTGCATGTGATTTAACTCCATTTAGGACTGGGAAACAAATGCTAGCTTGTCTTACAAGAAACACACTCTGATTTTGAGAAAAGAGCAGTATTCTACTCTAATGTGTTTTATATAGGGCCAGAACAGTGAGCTTGCTCAGAACAAAGAACTGTGCTTCCTACACACACGAGCCACATATACTTCAACTCTGCTTAGGAAACTGACAAGAACAATAGCTCCTCTTCAGTCCAATAAACTGTAAATGTTGGGAACAGACGCCAGTGCTATTTGCCTTGTGTATGACAATGGGAGCGCAATAGTGACTCTTCTTACCAGAAAACAACCCTTGATCGTAGGACCAGAAACTGCATGTGATTCAAATCCATTTAGGACTGGGAAACAAACGCTAGCTGGCCTTACAAGAAACACACTCTGCTTTTGAGAAAAGAGCACTCTTCTACTCTAATGTGTTTCATATATGGCCAAAACAGTGAGCTTGCTCAGAACAAAAGAACTGTGTATCCAACACACAAGGGCCATGTATAGTTCAACTCTGCTTAGGAAACTGACAAGAACAGTAGCTCCTCTTCATTCCAATACACTGTACTTGCTGGGAACAGACGCGAGTGCTAATTGCACTGTGTATAGCAATGGGAGCCCAATAGTGTCTCTTTGTACCAGAAAACAACTCTTGCTCGTAGGACCAAATACTGCATGTGACTCAACTCCATTTCAGACTGGGAAACAAACGCTAGCTCGCCTTACAAGAAACACACTCTGCTTTTGAGAAAAGAGCACTCTTCTACTCTACTGTGTTTCCTATGGGGTCCGAACAGTGAGCTTGCTCAGAACAACATAACTGTGCTTCCTACATACACAGGCCATATCTAGTTCAACTCTGCTTAGGAAACTGACAAGAAGAGTAAATCCTCTTCAGTCTAATACACTGTACATGCTGGGAACAGACGCCAGTGCTATTTGCCCTGTGTATGACAATGGGAGCGCAATAGTGACTCTTCTTACCAGAAAAAAACTCTTGCTCGTAGGACCAGAAACTGCATGTGATTCAACTCCATTTAGGACTGGGAAACAAACGCTAGCTCACCTTACAAGAAACACACTCTGCTTTTGAGAAAAGGGTACTCTTCTACTCTAATGTGTTTCCTATATGGCCAGAACAGTGAGCTTGCTCAGAACAAAAGAACTGTGCTTCCTACACACACGGGCCATATCTAGTTCAACTCTGCTTAGGAAACTGACAAGAACAGTAGATACTCTTCAGTGCAATACCCTGTACATGCTGGGAACAGATGCCAGTGCTATTTGCACTGTGTATGGGAATGGGAGCGCAATAGTGACTTTCCTTACCAGAAAACAACTCTGGCTCGTAGGACCAGAAACTGCATGTGATTCAACTCCATTTAGGACTGGGAAACAAACACTAGCTCGCCTTACAAGAGTTGTTTTCTGGTAAGAAGAGTGACTTTTGCGCTCCCATTTTCATACACAGAGCAAATACCACTGGCGTCGGTTCCCAGAATGTACAGTGTATTGGACTGAAGAGGATCTACTGTTCTTGTCAGGTTCCTAAGGAGAGATGAACTAGATATGGCCCGTGTGTGTAGGAAGCACAGTTCTTTTGTTCTAAGCAAGCTCAATGTTTGGGCCCCATAGGAAACACAGAAGAGTAGATCTGTGCGCTATTTTCAAAAGCAGAGTGTGTTTCTTGAAAGGCGTGCTAGCGTTTTTTTCCAATCCTAAATGGAGTTGAATCAAATGCAGTTTCTGGTCCTAAGAGTAAGAGTTGTTTTCTGGTAAGAAGATTCACTATTGTGCACTTATTGCCGTACACAGTGCAAATAGCACTCACGTCTGTTCCCAGCAAGTACAGTGTATTGGACTGAAGAGGAGCTACTGTTCTTGTCAGTTTCCTAAGCAGAGTTGAACTAAATATGGTCCGTGTGTGTAGGAAGCACAGTTCTTTTGTTCTGAGCAAGCTCACTTTTTGAACCCCTTAGGAAACACAGTAGAGTAGAAGAGTGCTCTTTTCTCAAAAGCAGAGTTTGTTTCTTGTAAGGCAAGCTAGCATTTGTTTCCCAGTCCTAAATGGAGTTGAAATACACATTCCATTTCTGGTCCTACGAGCAAGAGTTGTTTTCTGATTAGAAGAGTCACTATTGTGCTCCCTTTGCCATACACAGTGCAAATAGCACTGGCGTCTGTTCCCAGCATGTACATTGTATTGGACTGAAGAGGATCTACTGTTCTTGTCAGGTTCCTATGCAGAGTTGAACTAGATATGGCCCGTGTGGGTAGGAAGCACAGGTTTTTTGTTCTCAGCAAGCTCACTGTTCTGGCCCTACAGGAAACACAGTAGAGTAGTAGAGTGCTCTTTCCTCAAAAGCAGAGTGTGTTTCTTGTAAGGCGAGCTAGCGTTTGTTTTCCAGTCCTAAATGGAGTTAAATCACATGCAGTTTCTGGTCCTACGAGCAAGAGTTTTTTCTGTTAAGGAAAGTCACTATTGTGCTCCCATTGCCATACACAGGGCAAAGAGCACTCGCGTCTGTTCCCAGCAATTACAGTGTATGGGCTGAAGAGGATCTACTGTTCTTGTCAGGTTCCTAAGCAGAGTTGAACTAGACATGGCCCGTGTGTGTAGGAAGCACAGTTCTTTTGTTCTGAGCAAGCTCACTGTTCTGGCCCTACAGGAAACACAGTAGAGTAGAAGAGTGCTCTTTTCTCAAAAGCAGAGTGTGTTTCTTGTAAGGCGAGCTAGCGTTTGTTTCCCAGTCCTAAATGGAGTTGAATCACATGCAATTTCTGGTCCTACGAGCAAGAGTTGTTTTGTGGTATGAAGAGTCACAATTGCGCTCCCATTGTCATACACAGTGCAAATAGCACTCACGTCTGTTCCCAGCAAGTAGAGTGTATTGGACTGAAGAGGATCTACTGTTCTTGTCAGTTTCCTAAGCAGAATTGAACTAGATATGGCCGTGTGTGTAGGAAGCAAGTTCTTTTGTTCTGAGCAAGCTCACTGTTCTGGCGCTAAAGGAAACACAGTAGAGTAGAAGAGTGCTCCTTCCTCAAAAGCAGAGTGTGTTACTTGTAAGGCGAGCTAGCGTTTGTTTCCCAGTCCTAAATGGAGTTGAATCAAATGCAGTTTTTGGTCCTATGAGCAAGAGTTGCATTCTGGTAAGGAAAGTCACTATTGCGCTCCCATTGGCATACACAGTGCAAATTGCACTGGCATCTGTTCCCAGCAAATACAGTGTATTGGACTGAAGAGGAGCTACTTCTCTTGTCAGTTTCCTAAGCAGAGTTGAAGTAGATATGGCCCGGGTGTAGGAAGCACAGTACTTTTGTTCTGAACAAGTTCTCTGTTTGGGCCCTATAGGAAAAACAGTAGAGTATAAGAGTGCTCTTTTCTCAAGGCAGAGTGTGTTTCTTGTAAGGCGAGCTAGCGTTTTTTTCCCAGTCCTAAATGGAGTTGAATCACATGCAATTTCTGGTCCTATGAACAAGAGTTGTTTTCTGGTAAGAAGAGTCACTATTGCGCTCCCATTGTCATACACAGTGCAAATAGCACTTGCGTCTGTTCCCAGCACGTACAGTGTATTGGACTGAAGAGGAGCTAATGTTCTTGTCAGTTTCCTAAGCAGAGTAGAACTAGATATGGCCGTGTGTGTAGGAAGCACACTTCTTTTGTTCTGAGCAAGATCACTGTTCAGATCCGATAGGAAACACAGTAGAGTAGAAGAGTGCTCTTTTCTCAAAAGCAGAGTGTGTTTCTTGTAAGGCGAGCTAGCGTTTGTTTCCCAGTCCTAAATCTAGTTGAATCACATGCAGTTTCTGGTCCTACGAGCCAGAGTTGTTTTCTGGTAAGGAAAGTCACTATTGCGCTCCCATTCCCATACACATTGAAAATAGCACTTGCGTCTGTTCCCAGCAAGTACAGTGTATTGGACTGAAGAGAGGCTACCGTTCTTGTCAGTTTCCTAAGCAGAATTGAACTAGATATTGCCCGTGTGTATAAGAAGCACAGTTCTTTTGTTCTTAGCAAGCTCACTGTTCTGGCCCGATAGAAAACACAGTAGAGTAGAAGAATGCTCTTTTCTGAAAAGCAGAGTGTGTTTCTTGTAAGGCGAGCTAGCGTTTCTTTCCCAGTCCTAAATGGAGTTGAATCACATGCAGTTTCTGGTCTTACGAGCAAGAGTTGTTTTCTGGTAAGAAGAGTCACTTTTGCGCTCCCATTGTCATAAACAGGGCAAATAGCACTGGCGTCTGTTCCCAGCATGTACAGTGTATTGGAATGAAGAGGATCTACTTTTCTTGTCAGGTTTCTAAGCAGAGATGAACTAGATATGGACCGTGTGTGTAGGAAGCACATTTTTTTTTGTTCTTAGCAAGCTCACTGTTCTGGCCCTATAGGAAACAAAACAGAGTAGAAGAGTGCTCTTTTCTCAAAAGCAGAGTGTGTTTCTTGTAAGGCGAGCTATCGTTTGTTTCCCAGTCCTAAATGGAGTTGAATCACATGCAGTTTCTGGTTCTATGAGCAAGAGTTTTTTCTGGTAAGGAAAGTCACTATTGTGCTCCCATTGCCATACCCAGTGCAAATAGCACTCGCGTCTGTTCCCAACAATTACAGTGTATTGGACTGAAGAGGAGCTACTGTTCTTGTCAGTTTCCTAAGCAGAGTTGAACTAGATATGACCCGTGTGTAGGAAACACAGTTCTTTTGTTCTGAGCAAGCTCACTGTTTGGGCCCCATAGGAAACACAGTAGAGTAGATGTGTGCCCTATTCTCAAAAGCAGAGCGCGTTTCTTGTAAGGCGAGCTAGCGTTTGTTTCCCAGTCCTAAATGGTGTTGAATCAAATGCAGTTTCTGGTCCTAAGAGCAAGATTTTTTTCTGGTAAGAAGAGTCACTATTGCGCTCCCATTGCCATACACAGGGCAAATATTTGTGGCGTCTGTTCCCAGCATGTACAGTGTATTGGACTGAAGAGGATCTACTGTTCTTGTCAGGTTCCTAAGCAGAGTTGAACTAGATATGGCCCGTGTGTATAGGAAGCACAGTTCTTTTGTTCTGAGCAAACTCACTGTTCGGACCCCATAGGAAACACAGTAGAGTAGAAGAGTGCTATTTTCTCAAAAGCAGAGTGTGTTTCTTGTAAGGCTAGCTAGTGTTTGTTTCCCTGTCCGAAACAGATTTGAATCTCATGCCGTTTCTGGTCCTACGAGCAAGAGTTGTTTTCTGGTAAAAGGAGTCACTATTTCGCTCCCATTGCCATACACACTGCAAATAGGACTCGTGTCTGCGACCTGCAAGTACAGTGTATTGGACTGAAGAGGAGCTACTGTTCTTGTCAGTTTCCTAAGCAGAGTTGAACTAGATATGGCCCGTTTGTGTAGGAAGCACAGTACTTTTGTTCTGAGCAAGCTCACTGTTCTGGCACTATAGGAAACACAGTAGAGTAGAAGAGTGCTCTTTTCTCCAAAGCAGAGTGTGTTTCGTGTAAGGCGAGCTAGCGTTTGTTTCCCAGTAATAAATGGAGTTGAATCACATGCAGTTTCTGGTCCTACGAGCAGGGGATGTTTTCTGGTAAGGAAAGTCACTATTGTGCTCCCTTTGCCATAAACAGTGCAAATAGCACTCAAGTCTGTTCCCAGCAAGTACAGTGTATTGGACTGAAGAGGAGGTACTGTTCTTGTCAGTTTCCTAAGCAGAGTTGAACTAGATATGGCCCGTGTGTGTAGGAAGCACAGTTCTTTTGTTCTGAGCAAGCTCACTGTTCTGGCCCTATAGGAAACACAGTAGAGTAGAAGAGTGCTCTTTTCTCAGAAGCAGATTGTGTTTCTTGTAAGGCGAGCTAGTGTTTGTTTCCCAGTCCTAAATGGAGTTGAATCACATGCAGTTTCTGGTCCTACAAGCAAGAGTTGTTTTCTAGTAAGAAGAGTCACTTTTGCGCTCCCATTGTCATACAAAGGGCAAATAGCACTGGGGTCTGTTCCCAGCATGTACAGTGTATTGCACTGAAGAGGAGCTACTGTTCTTGTCAGTTTCCTAAGCAGAGTTGAACTAGATATAACCCGTGTGTGTAGGAAGCACAGTTCTTTTATTCTGAACTAGCTCACTGTTCGGACCACGTAGGCAACACAGTAGAGTAGAAGAGTGCTCTCTTCTCAAAAGCAGAGTGTGTTTCTTGTAAGGCGAGCTAGTGTTGTTTCCCAGTACTAAATGGAGTTGAATCACATGCAGGTTCTGCTCCTATGAGCAAGAGTTGTTTTCTGTTAATAAGAGTCACTATTGTGCTCCCATTGTCATACACATGGCAAATAGCACTGGCATCTGTTCCCAGCATGTACAGTGTATTGGACGGAAGAGGATCTACTGTTCTTGTCAGTTTCCTAAGCAGAATTGAATTAGATATGGCCGTGTGTGTAGGAAGCACAGTTTTTTGTTCTGAGCAAGCTCAATGTTTTGGCCCTATAGGAAACACATTAGAGTAGAAGAGTGCTCTTTTCTCAAAAGCAGAGTCTGTTTCTTGTAAGGCGAGCTAGCGTTTGTTTCCCAGTCCTAAATGGAGTTGAATTACATGCAATTTCTGGTCCTACGAGCAAGAGTTGTTTTCTGGTAAGGAAAGTCACTATTGCGCTCCCATTCACATACACCGTGCAAATAGCACTCGCGTCAGTTCCCAGCAAGTACAGTGTATTGGACTGAAGAGGAGCTACTGTTCTTGTCAGTTTCCTAAGCAGAGATCAACTAGATATGGCCCGTGTGTGTAGGAAGCCCAGTTCTTTTGTTCTGAGCAAGCTCACTGTTCTGGCCGTATAGGAAACACATTAGACTAGAATACTGCTCTTTTCTCAAAAGCAGAGTGTGTTTCATGTAAGGCGAGCTTGCGTTTGTTTCCCAGTCCTAAATGCAGTTGAATCACATGCAGTTTCTGGTCCTATGAGCAAGAGTTGTTTTCTGGCAAGGAAAAACACTATTGTGCTCCCATTGACATATATAGTGCAAATACCACTCGTGTCTGTTCCCAGCAAGTACAGTGTATTGGAATGAAGAGGAGCTACTGTTCTTGTCAGTTTCCTAAGCAGAGTTGAACTAGATATGGCCTGTGTGCGTAGGAAGCACAGTTATTTTTTTCTGAGCAAGCTCACTGTTCGGAACCCATAGGAAACACATTAGAGTAGAAGAGTGCTCTTTTCTAAAAAGCAGAGTTTGTTTCTTGTAAGGCGAGCTAGCGTTTGTTTCCCAGTCATACATGGAGTTGAATCACATGCAGTTTTTGGTCCTATGAGCGAGAGTTGTTTTCTGGTAAGGAAAGTCACTATTGTGCTCCCATTGCCATGCACAGTGCAAAGAGCACTCGCGTCTGATCCCAGCAAGTACAGTGTATTCTACTGAAGAGGAGCTATTGTTCTTGTCAGTTTCCTAAGCAGAGTTGAACTAGATATGGCCCGTGTGTGTAGGAAGCACAGTTCTTTTGTTCTGAGCAAGCTCAATGTTCGGACCCCATAGGAAACACAGTAGAGTAGAAGATTGCTCTTTTCTCAAAAGCAGAGTTTGTTTCTTGTAAGGCACGCTAGCGTTTGTTTTCCAGTCCTAAATGGAGTTGAATCACATGCAGTTGTTTGTCCCACGAGTAAGAGTTGTTTTCTGGTAAGGAAAGGCACTATTGTGCTCCCATTGCCATACACAGTGCAAATAGCACTCGCGTCTGTTCCCAGCAAGTACAGTGTATTGGACTGAAGAGGAGCTACTGTTCTTGTCAGTTTCCAAAGCACAGTTAAACTATATATGGCCCGTGTGTGTAGGAAGCACAGTTCTTTTGTTCTGAGCAAGCTCACTGTTCTGGCCATATAGGAAACACAGTAGAGTAGAAGAGTTATCTTTTCTCAAAAACAGAGTGTGTTTCTTGTAAGGCGAGCTAGCGTTTGTTTCCCAGTCCTAAATGGGAGTTGATTCACATGCATTTTCGGGTCCTACGAGCAAGAGTTGTTTTCTGGTAAAAAGAGTCACTATTGCGCTCCCACTGTCATACACAGGGCAAATAACACTGGATTCTGGTCCCAGCATGTACAGTGTATTGGACTGAAGAAAAGCTAATGTTCTTGTCAGTTTCCTAAGCAGAGTTGAACTAGATATGGCCGTGTGTGTAGGAAGCACAGTTCTTTTGTTCTGAGTAAGCTCACTGTTCGGAACCCATAGGAAACACAGTAGAGTAGAAGAGTGCTCTTTTCTCAAAAGCAGAGTGTGTTTCTTGTAATGCAAGCTAGCGTTTGTTTACCAACCTAAATGGGATTTGAATCACATGCAGTTTCTGGTCCTACGAGCAAGAGTTGTTTTCTGGTAAGAAGAGTCACTATTGCGCTACCATTGTCATACACAGGGAAAATAGCACTGGCGTCTGTTCCCAGCATGTACAGTGTATTGGACTGAAGAGGATCTACTGTTCTTGTCAGTTTCCTAAGCAGAGTTGAACTAGATATGGCCGTGTGTGTAGGAAGCACAGTTCTCTTGTTCTGAGCTAGCTCACTGTTCGGACCCCATAGGCAACACAGTAGAGTAGAAGAGTGCTCTTTTCTCAAAAGCAGAGTGTGTTTCTTGTAAGGCGAGCTAGTGTTTGTTTCCCAGTCCTAAATGGAGTTGAATCACATGCAGGTTCTGCTCCTATGAGCAAGAGTTGTTTTCTGTTAAGAAGAGACACTATTGTGTTCCCATTGTCATACACAGGGCAAATAGCACTGGCGTCTGTTCCCAGCAAGTGCAGTGTATTGGACTGAAGAGGAGCTACTGTTCTTGTCAGTTTCCTAAGCAGAGTTGAACTAGATATGCCCCGTGTATGCAGGAAGCACAGTTCTTTTGTTCTGAGGAAGCTCACTGTCCTGGCCCTTTAGGAAACACAGTAGAGTAGAAGAGTGCTCTTTTCTCAAAAGCAGAGTGTGTCTCTTGTAAGGCAAGCTAGCGTTTGTTTCCCAGTCCTAAATGGAGTTGAATCACATGCAGTTTCTCTTCCTACGAGCAAGAGTTGTTTTCTGGTAAGAAGAGTCACTCTTGTGCTCCCATTGCCATACACAGTGCAAATAGCACTGGCGTCTGTTCCCAGCATGTACAGTGTATTGCACTGAAGAGGATCTACTGTTCTTGTCATTTTCCTCAGCACAGTTGAACTAGATATAGCCCGTGTGTAGGAAGCACAGTTCTTTTGTTCTGAGCAAGCTCACGGTTCTGGCCATGTAGGAAACACATTAGAGTAGAAGAGTGCTCTTTTATCAAAGCAGAGTGTGTTTTTTGTAAGACGAGCTATAGTTTGTTTCCCAGTCCTAAATGGAGTTGAATCCCATGCAGTTTCTGGTCCTACGAGCAAGAGTTGTTTTCTGGTATCAAGAGTCACTATTGTGCTCCCATTGTCATACACAGGGCAAATAGCACTGGCGTCTGTTCCCAGCATGTACAGTGTATTGGATGGAAGAGGATCTACTGTTCTTTTCAGTTTCCTAAGCAGAATTGAACTACCTATGGCCGTGTGTGTAGGAAGCACAGTTCTTTTCTTCTGAGCAAGCTCACTGTTCGGACCCCAGAGAAAATACAGTAGAGTAGAAGTGCCCTTTTCTCAAAAGCAGAGTGTGTTTCTTGTAAGGCGAGCTAGCGTTTGTTTCTCAGTCCTAAATGGAGTTGAATCACATGCAGTTTCTGGTCCTACGAGCAAGAGATGTTTTCTGGTAAGAAGAGGCACTAGTGCGCTCCCATTGTCATACACAGGGCATATAGCACTGGCATCTGTTCCCAGCATGTACAGTGTATTGGACTTAAGAGGATCTACTGTTCTTGTCAGTTTCCTAAGCAGAATTGATCTAGATATGGCCCGTGTGTTTAGGAAGCACAGTTCTTTTGTTTTGAGCAAGCTCACGGTTCTGGCCCTATAGGAAACACAGTAGAGTAGAAGAGTGCTCTTTTCTCAAAAGGAGAGTGTGTTTCTTTTAAGGCGAGTTAGCATTTGTTTCCGAGTCCTAAATGTAGTTGAATCCCATGCAGTATTTCGTCCTATGAGCATGAGTTGTTTTCTGGTAAGAAGAGTCACTATTGTGTTCCCACTGCCATACACAGTGCAAATAGCACTCGCGTCTGGTCCCAGCAAGTACAGTGTATTGGAATGAAGAGGAGCTACTGTTCTTGTCAGTTTCCTAAGCAGAGTTGAACTAGATATGGCCCGTGTGTGTAGGAAGCACAGTTATTTTGTTCTGAGCAAGCTCACTGTTCGGAACCCATAGGAAACACATTAGAGTAGAAGAGTGCTCTTTCCTAAAAAGCAGAGTTTGTTTCTTGTAAGGCGAGCTAGCGTTTGTTTCCCAGTCATACATGGAGTTGAATCACATGCAGTTTCTGGTCCTACGAGCAAGAGTTGTTTTCTGGTAAGAAGAGTCACTATTGTGTTCCCATTGCCATACACAGGGCAAATAGCACTGGCGTCTGTTCCCAGCAAGTACAGTGTATTGGACTGAAGAGGAGCTACTGTTCTTGTCAGTTTCCTAAGCACAGTTGAACTAGATATGCCCCGTGTATGCAGGAAGCACAGTTCTTTTGTTCTGAGCAAGCTCACTGTCCTGGCCCTTTAGGAAACACAGTAGAGTAGAAGAGTGCTCTTTTCTCAAAAGCAGATTGTGTTTCTTGTAAGGCGAGCTAGTGTTTGTTTCCCAGTCCTAAATGGAGCTGAATAACATGCAGTTTCTGGTCCTACGAGCAAAAGTTGTTTTCTAGTAAGAAGAGTCATTCTTGTGCTCCCATTGCCATACAGAGTGCAAATAGCACTGGCGTCTGTTCCCAGCATGTACAGTGTATTGCACTGAAGAGGATATACTGTTCTTGTCAGTTTCCTCAGCAGAGTTGAAATAGATTTGGCCCATGTGTGTAGGAAGCACAGTTCTTTTGTTCTGAGCAAGCTGACTGTTCAGACCCCATAGGAAACACAGTAGAGTAGAAGAGTGCTCTTTTCTCAAAAGCAGAGTGTGTTTCTTGTAAGGCGAGCTAGCATTTGTTTGCCAGTCCTAAATGGAGTTGAATCACATGCAGTTTCTCGTCCTACGAGCAAGAGTTGTTTTCTGGTAAGAAGAGTCACTATTGCGCTCCCATTGTCATACACAGGGAAAATAGCACTGGCGTCTGTTCGCAGCATGTACACTGTATTGGACTGAAGAGGATCTACTGTTCTTGTCAGTTTCCTAAGCAGAGTTGAACTAGGTATGGCCGTGTGTGTAGGAAGCACAGTTCTTTTGTTCTTAGCAAGCTCACTGTTCTGGCCATATAGGAAACACATTAGAGTAGAAGAGTGCTCTTTTATCAAAGCAGAGTGTGTTTCTTGTAAGGCGAGCTAGCGTTTGTTTCCCAGTCCTAACTGGAGTTGAACCACATGAAGTTTCTGGTCCTACGAACAAGAGTTGTTTTCTGATAAGTAGAGTCACTATTGCGCTTTCATTGTCATACACAGGGCAAATAGAATTGGCATCTGTTCCCAGCTTGTACAGTGTATTGGACTGAAGAGGATCTAGTGTTCTTGTCAGTTTCCTAAGAAGAAATTAACTAGATATGTCTGTGTGTGTAGGAAGCACAGTTCTTTTGTTCTGAGCAAACTCACTGTTCGGGGACTATAGGAAACACAGTAGAGTAGAAGAGTGCTCTTTTCTCAAAAGCAGAGTGTGTTTCTTGTAAGGCGAGCTAGTGTTTGTTTCCCAGTCATAAATGGAGTTGAATCCCATGCAGTTTCTGGTCCTAGGAGCAAGAGTTGTTTCCTGGTAAGAAGAGTCACTATTGTGTTCCCATTGCCATACACAGTGCAAATAGCACACGTGTCTGTTCCCAGCAAGTACAGTGTATTGGACTGAAGAGAAGCTACTGTTCTTGTCAGTTTCCTAAGCAGCGTTGAACTAGATATTGCCCGAGTGTGTAGAAAGCACATTTCTATTGTTCTGAGCAAGCTCACTGTTCGGACACCATAGGAAACACAGTAGAGTAGAAGAGTGCTCTTTTCGCAAAAGCAGAGTGTGTTTCTTGTAAGGCGAGCTAGCGTTTGTTTCCCAGTCCTAAATGGAGTTGAGTCACATGCAGTATTTGGTCCTACGAGAAAGAGTTGTTTTCTGGTAAGAAGAGTCACTAGTGTGCTCCCATTGTCATACCCAGGGCAAATAGCACTGGCGTCTGTTCTCAGCATGTACAGTGTATTGGACAGAAGAGGATCTACTGTTCTTGTCAGTTTCCGAAGCAGAATTGAACTAGATATGTCCGTGTGTGTAGGAAGCACAGTTCTTTTGTTCTGAGCAAGCTCACTGTTGTGGCCCTAAGGGAAAAACAGTAGAGTAGAAGAGTGCTCTTCTCTCAAAATCAGAGTGTGTTTCTTGTAAGGCGAGCTAGCGTTTGTTTCCCAGTCCCTAATGGAGTTGAATCACATGCAATTTCTGGTCCTACGAGCAAGAGTTGTTTTCTGGTAAGGAAAGTCACTATTGTGCTCCCATTCATATACACTGTGCAAATACCATTCGCGTCAGTTCCCAGCAAGTACAGTGTATTGGACTGAATAGGAGCTACTGTTCTTGTCAGTGTCCTAAGCAGAGATGAACTAGATATGGCCCGTGTGTGTAGGAAGCACAGTTCTTTTGTTCTGAGCAAGCTTACTCCTCTGGCCCTATAGGAAACACATTAGACTAGAATACTGCTCTTTTCTCAAAAGCAGAGTGTGTTTCTTGTAAGGCGAGCTAGCGTTTGTTTCCCAGTCCTAAATGGAGTTGAATCCCATGCAGTTTCTGGTCCTACGAGCAAGAGTTGTTTTCTGGTATCAAGAGTCACTATTGTGCTCCTATTTTCATACACAGGGCAAATAGCACTGGCGTCTGCTCCCAGCATGTACAGTGTATTGGACGGAAGAGGATCTACTGTTCTTGTCAGTTTCCTAAGCAAAATTGAACTAGCTATGGCCGTGTGTGTAGGAAGCACAGTTCTTTTCTTCTGAGCAAGCTCACTGTTCGGACCCCAGAGGAAATACAGTAGAGTAGAAGTGTGCCCTTTTCTCAAAAGCAGAGTGTGTTTCTTGTTAGGCGATCTAGCGTTTGTTTCTCAGTCCTAAATGGAGTAGAATCACATGCATTTTCTGGTCCTACGAGCAAGAGTTGTTTTCTGGTAAGAAGAGTCACTAGTGAGCTCCCATTTTCATACACAGGGCATATAGCACTGGCGTCTGTTCCCAGCATGTACACTGTATTGGACTTAAGAGGATCTACTGTTCTTGTAAGTTTCCTAAGCAGAATTGATCTAGATATGGCCCGTGTGTGTAGGAAGCACAATTCTTTTGTTTTGAGCAAGCTCACTGTTCTGGCCCTATAGGAAACACAGTAGAGTAGAAGAGTGCTCTTTTCTCAAAAGCAGAGTGTGTTTCTTGTAAGGCGAGCTAGCATTTGTTTCCAGGTCCTAAATGTAGTTGAATCCCATGCAGTATTTCGTCCTATGAGCAAGAGTTGTTTTCTGGTAAGAAGAGTCACTATTTTGTTCCCATTGCCATACACAGTGCAAATAGCACTCGCGTCTGTTCCCAGCAAGTACAGTGTATTGGAATGAAGAGGAGCTGTTGTTCTTGTCAGTTTCCTAAGGAGAGTTGAACTAGATATGGCCCGTGTGTGTAGGAAGCACAGTTATTTTGTTCTGAGCATGCTCACTGTTCGGACCCCATAGAAAACACATTAGAGTAGAAGAGTGCTCTTTTCTAAAAAGCAGAGTTTGTTTCGTGTACGGCGAGCTAGCGTTTATTTCCCAGTCATACATGGAGTTGAATCACATGCAGTTTCTCGTCCTACGAGCAAGAGTTGTTGTCTGGTAAGAAGAGTCACTATTGTTCTCCCATTGTCATACAAAGGGCAAATAGCACTGTCGTCTGTTCCCAGCATGTACAGTGTATTGGACTGAAGAGGATCTACTGTTCTTGTCAGTTTCCTAAGCAGAATTGAACTAGCTATGGCCGTGTGTGTAGGAAGCACAGTTCTTTTCTTCTGAGCAAGCTCACTGTTCGGACCCCATAGGAAATACAGTAGAGTAGAAGAGTGCCCTTTTCTCAAATCAAAGTGTGTTTCTTGTAAGGCGAGCTAGCGTTTGTTTCCCAGTCCTAAATGGAGTTGAATCCCATGCAGTTTCTGGTCCTACGAGCAAGAGATGTTTTCTGGTAAGAAGAGTCACTAGTACGCTCCCATTGTCATACACAGGGCATATAGCACTGGCATCTGTTCCCAGCATGTACAGTGTATTGGACTTAAGAGGATCTACTGTTCTTGTCAGTTTCCTAAGCAGAATTGATCTAGATATGGCCTGTGTGTTTAGGAAGCACAGTTCTTTTGTTTTGAGCAAGCTCACTGTTCTGGCCCTATAGGAAACACAGTAGAGTAGAAGAGTGCTCTTTTCTCAAAAGCAGAGTGTGTTTCTTTTAAGGCGAGCTAGCATTTGTTTCCCAGTCCTAAATGTAGTTGAATCCCATGCAGTATTTCGTCCTATGAGCAAGAGTTGTTTTCAGGTAAGAAGAGTCACTATTTTGTTCCCACTGCCATACACAGTGCAAATAGCACTCGCGTCTGTTCCCAGCAAGTACAGTGTATTGGACTGAAGAGGAGCTACTGTTCTTGTCAGTTTCCTAAGCAGAGTTGAACTAGATATGCCCCATGTATGCAGGAAGCACAGTTCTTTTGTTCTGAGCAAGTTCACTGTCCTGGCCCTTTAGGAAACACAGTAGAGTAGAAGAGTGCTCTTTTCTCAAAAGCAGATTGTGTTTCTTTTAAGGCGAGCTAGTGTTTGTTTCCCAGTCCTAAATGGAGTTGAATCACATGCAGTTTCTGGTCCTACGAGCAAGAGTTGTTTTCTAGTAAGAAGAGTCACTCTTGCGCTCCCATTGCCATAAACAGTGCAAATAGCACTGGCGTCTGTTCCCAGCATGTACAGTGTATTGCACTGAAGAGGATCTACTGTTCTTGTCACTTTCCTCAGCAGAGTTGAACTAGATTTGGCCCATGTGTGTAGGAAGCACAGTTCTTTTGTTCTGAGCAAGCTCACTGTTGTGGCCCTATAGGAAACACAGTAGAGTAGAAGAGTGCTCTTCTCTCAAAATCAGAGTGTGTTTCTTGTAAGGCGAGCTAGCGTTTGTTTCCCAGTCCCTAATGGAGTTGAATCACATGCAACTTCTGGTCCTACGAGCAAGAGTTGTTTTCTGGTAAGGAAAGTCACTATTGTGCTCCCATTCATATACACCGTGCAAATAGCACTCGCGTCAGTTCCCAGCAAGTACAGTGTATTGGACTGAATAGGAGCTACTGTTCTTGTCAGTGTCCTAAGCAGAGATGAACTAGATATGGCCCGTGTGTGTAGGAAGCACAGTTCTTTTGTTCTGAGCAAGCTCACTGTTCTGGCCCTATAGGAAACACATTAGACTAGAATACTGCTCTTTTCTCAAAAGCAGAGTGTGTTTCTTGTAAGGCGAGCTAGCATTTGTTTCCCAGTCCTAAATGGAGTTGAATCCCATGCAGTTTCTGGTCCTATGAGCAAGAGTTGTTTTCTGGTATCAAGAGTCACTATTGTGCTCCTATTGTCATACACAGGGCAAATAGCACTAGCGTCTGCTCCCAGCATGTACAGTGTATTGGACGGAAGTGGATCTACTGTTCTTGTCAGTTTCCTAAGCAAAATTGAACTAGCTATGGCCATGTGTGTAGGAAGCACAGTTCTTTTGTTCTGAGCAAGCTCACTGTTCGGGCCCTATAGGAAACACAGTAGAGTAGAAGAGTGCTCTTTACTCAAAAGCAGAGTGTGTTTCTTGTAAGTCGAGTTAGCATTTGTTTTCAGGTCCTAAATTTAGTTGAATCCAATGCAGTATTTCGTCCTATGAGCAAGAGTTGTTTTCTGGTAAGAAGAGTCACTATTTTGTTCCCATTGCCATACACAGTGCAAATAGCACTCGCGTCTGTCCCAGCAAGTACAGTGTATTGGAATGAAGAGGAGCTACTGTTCTTGTCAGTTTCCTAAGGAGAGTTGAACTAGATATGGCCAGTGTGTGTAGGAAACACAGTTATTTTGTTCTGAGCATGCTCACTGTTCGGACCCCATAGGAAACACATTAGAGTAGAAGAGTGCTCTTTCCTAAAAAGCAGAGTTTGTTTCTTGTAAGGCGAGCTAGCGTTTGTTTCCCAGTCATACATGGAGTTGAATCACATGCAGTTTCTGGTCCTACGAGCAAGAGTTGTTTTCTGGTAAGAAGAGTCACTATTGTGCTCCCATTTTCATACAAAGGGCAAATAGCACTGTCGTCTGTTCCCAGCATGTACAGTGTATTGGACTGAAGAGGATCTACTGTTCTTGTCAGTTTCCTAAGCAGAATTGAACTAGATATGGCCCGTGTGTGTAGGAAGCACAGTTCTTTTGTTCTGAGCAAGCTCACTGTTCTGGCCCTATAGGAAACACAGTAGAGTAGAAGAGTGCTCTTTTCTCAAAAGCAGAGTGTGTTTCTTGTAAGGCGAGCTTGCGTTTGTTTCCCAGTCCTAAATGGAGTTGAATGACATGCAGTTTCTAGTCCTATGAGCAAGAGTTGTTTTCTGGAAAGGAAAGTCACTATTGTGCTCCCTTTGCCATACACAGTGCAAATAGCACTCGCGTCTGTTCCCAGCAATTACAGTGTATTGGACTGAAGAGGAGCTACTGTTCTTGTCAGTTTCCTAAGTAGAGTTGAACTAGATATGGCCCGTGTGTGTAGGAAGCACAGTTCTTTTTTTCTGAGCAAGTTCACTGTTCTGGCCCTATAGGAAACACAGTAGAGTAGAAGTGTGCTCTTTTCTCCAAAGCAGAGTGGGTTTCTTCTACGGCGAACTAGCGTTTGTTTCCAAGTCCTAAATGGAGTTGAATCACATGCAGTTTCTGGTCCTACAAGAAAGAGTTGTTTTCTGGTAAGAAGAGTCACTATTGAGCTCCCATTACCATACACAGGGTAAATAGCACTCGCGTCTGTTGCCAGCATGTACAGGGTAATGCACTGAAGAGGATCTACTGTTCTTGACAGTTACCTAAGCAGAGTTGAACTAGATATGGCCCGTGTGTGTAGGAAGCACAGTTCTTTTGTAATGAGCAAGCTCACTGTTCGGACCACATAGGAAACACAGTAGAATAGAAGAGTGCTCTTTTCTCAAAAGCAGAGTGTGTTTCTTGTAAGGCTAGCTAGTGTTTGTTTCCCAGTCAGAAACAGATTTGAATCTCATGAGTTTCTGGTCCTATGAGCAAGAGTTGTTTTCTGGTAAGAGGAGTCACTATTTCGCTCCCATTGCCATACACAGTGCAAATAGGACTCACGTCTGTTCCCAGCATGTACAGTGTATTGCACTGAAGATGATTTACTGTTCTTGTCAGTTTCCTAAGCAGAGTTGAACTAGATATGGCCCGTGTGTGTAGGAAGCACAGTTCTTTTGTTCTGAGCAAGCTCACTGTTCGGATCCCATAGGAAACACAGTAGAATAGAAGAGTGCTCTTTTCTCAAAAGCAGAGTGTGTTTCTTGTAAGGCAAGCTAGCATTTGTTTCCCAGTCCAAAATGGAGTTGAATCACATGCAGTTTCTGGTCCTACGAGCAAGGGATGTTTTCTGGTAAGGAAAGTCACTATTGTGCTCCCTTTGCCATAAACAGTGCAAATAGCACTCATGTCAGTTCCCAGCAAGTACAGTGTATTGGACTGAAGAGGAGCTACTGTTCTTGGCAGTTTCCTAAGCAGAGTTGACTGAGATATGGCCCGTGTGTGTAGGAAGCACAGTTCTTTTGTTCTGAGCAAGCTCACTGTTTTGGTCCTATACGAAATACAGTAGAGTAGAAGAGTGCTCTTTTCTCAAAGCAGAGTGTGTTTCTTGTAAGGTGAGCTAGCGTTTGTTTCCCAGTCCTAAATGGAGTTGAATTACATGCAGTTTCTTGTCCTACGAGCAAGAGTTGTTTTCTAGTAAGAAGAGTCACTATTGCGCTCCCTTTGTCATACACAGGGCAAATAGCACTCGCATCTGTTCCCAGTAAGTACAGTGTATTGGACTGAAGAGGATCTACTGTTCTTGTCAGTTTCCTAAGCAAAGTTGAACTAGATATGGCCCGTGTGTGCAGGAAGTACACTTCTTTTGTTCAGAGCAAGCTCACTCTTCTGGCCCTATAGGAAACACAGGAGAGTAGAAGAGTGCTCTTTTCTCAAAAGCAGAATGTGTTTCTTATAAGGCGAGCTAGCGTTTGTTTCCCAGTCCTAAATTGAGTTCAATCACATGCAATTTCTGGTCCTATGAGCTAGACTTGTTTTATGGTAAGAAGAGACACTATTGCGCTCCCATTTTCATACACAGGGCAAATAGCACTTGCATCTGTTCCCAGCATGTAAAGTGTATTGGACTGAAGAGGATATACTGTTCTTGTCAGTTTCCTCAGCAGAGTTGAAATAGATTTGGCCCATGTGTGTAGGAAGCACAGTTCTTTTGTTCTGAGCAAGCTGACTGTTCAGACCCCATAGGAAACACAGTAGAGTAGAAAAGTGCTCTTTTCTCAAAAGCAGAGTGTGTTTCTTGTAAGGCGAGCTAGCATTTGTTTGCCAGTCCTAAATGGAGTTGAATCACATGCAGTTTCTCGTCCTACGAGCAAGAGTTGTTTTCTGGTAAGAAGAGTCACTATTGCGCTCCCATTGTCATACACAGGGAAAATAGCACTGGCGTCTGTTCGCAGCATGTACACTGTATTGGACTGAAGAGGATCTACTGTTCTTGTCAGTTTCCTAAGCAGAGTTGAACTAGGTATGGCCGTGTGTGTAGGAAGCACAGTTCTTTTGTTCTTAGCAAGCTCACTGTTCTGGCCATATAGGAAACACATTAGAGTAGAAGAGTGCTCTTTTATCAAAGCAGAGTGTGTTTCTTGTAAGGCGAGCTAGCGTTTGTTTCCCAGTCCTAACTGGAGTTGAACCACATGAAGTTTCTGGTCCTACGAACAAGAGTTGTTTTCTGATAAGTAGAGTCACTATTGCGCTTTCATTGTCATACACAGGGCAAATAGAATTGGCATCTGTTCCCAGCTTGTACAGTGTATTGGACTGAAGAGGATCTAGTGTTCTTGTCAGTTTCCTAAGAAGAAATTAACTAGATATGTCTGTGTGTGTAGGAAGCACAGTTCTTTTGTTCTGAGCAAACTCACTGTTCGGGGACTATAGGAAACACAGTAGAGTAGAAGAGTGCTCTTTTCTCAAAAGCAGAGTGTGTTTCTTGTAAGGCGAGCTAGTGTTTGTTTCCCAGTCATAAATGGAGTTGAATCCCATGCAGTTTCTGGTCCTAGGAGCAAGAGTTGTTTCCTGGTAAGAAGAGTCACTATTGTGTTCCCATTGCCATACACAGTGCAAATAGCACACGTGTCTGTTCCCAGCAAGTACAGTGTATTGGACTGAAGAGAAGCTACTGTTCTTGTCAGTTTCCTAAGCAGAGTTGAACTAGATATTGCCCGAGTGTGTAGAAAGCACATTTCTATTGTTCTGAGCAAGCTCACTGTTCGGACACCATAGGAAACACAGTAGAGTAGAAGAGTGCTCTTTTCGCAAAAGCAGAGTGTGTTTCTTGTAAGGCGAGCTAGCGTTTGTTTCCCAGTCCTAAATGGAGTTGAGTCACATGCAGTATTTGGTCCTACGAGAAAGAGTTGTTTTCTGGTAAGAAGAGTCACTAGTGTGCTCCCATTGTCATACCCAGGGCAAATAGCACTGGCGTCTGTTCCCAGCATGTACAGTGTATTGGACAGAAGAGGATCTACTGTTCTTGTCAGTTTCCGAAGCAGAATTGAACTAGATATGTCCGTGTGTGTAGGAAGCACAGTTCTTTTGTTCTGAGCAAGCTCACTGTTGTGGCCCTAAGGGAAAAACAGTAGAGTAGAAGAGTGCTCTTCTCTCAAAATCAGAGTGTGTTTCTTGTAAGGCGAGCTAGCGTTTGTTTCCCAGTCCCTAATGGAGTTGAATCACATGCAATTTCTGGTCCTACGAGCAAGAGTTGTTTTCTGGTAAGGAAAGTCACTATTGTGCTCCCATTCATATACACTGTGCAAATACCATTCGCGTCAGTTCCCAGCAAGTACAGTGTATTGGACTGAATAGGAGCTACTGTTCTTGTCAGTGTCCTAAGCAGAGATGAACTAGATATGGCCCGTGTGTGTAGGAAGCACAGTTCTTTTGTTCTGAGCAAGCTTACTCCTCTGGCCCTATAGGAAACACATTAGACTAGAATACTGCTCTTTTCTCAAAAGCAGAGTGTGTTTCTTGTAAGGCGAGCTAGCGTTTGTTTCCCAGTCCTAAATGGAGTTGAATCCCATGCAGTTTCTGGTCCTACGAGCAAGAGTTGTTTTCTGGTATCAAGAGTCACTATTGTGCTCCTATTTTCATACACAGGGCAAATAGCACTGGCGTCTGCTCCCAGCATGTACAGTGTATTGGACGGAAGAGGATCTACTGTTCTTGTCAGTTTCCTAAGCAAAATTGAACTAGCTATGGCCGTGTGTGTAGGAAGCACAGTTCTTTTCTTCTGAGCAAGCTCACTGTTCGGACCCCAGAGGAAATACAGTAGAGTAGAAGTGTGCCCTTTTCTCAAAAGCAGAGTGTGTTTCTTGTTAGGCGATCTAGCGTTTGTTTCTCAGTCCTAAATGGAGTAGAATCACATGCAGTTTCTGGTCCTACGAGCAAGAGTTGTTTTCTGGTAAGAAGAGTCACTAGTGAGCTCCCATTTTCATACACAGGGCATATAGCACTGGCGTCTGTTCCCAGCATGTACACTGTATTGGACTTAAGAGGATCTACTGTTCTTGTAAGTTTCCTAAGCAGAATTGATCTAGATATGGCCCGTGTGTGTAGGAAGCACAATTCTTTTGTTTTGAGCAAGCTCACTGTTCTGGCCCTATAGGAAACACAGTAGAGTAGAAGAGTGCTCTTTTCTCAAAAGCAGAGTGTGTTTCTTGTAAGGCGAGCTAGCATTTGTTTCCAGGTCCTAAATGTAGTTGAATCCCATGCAGTATTTCGTCCTATGAGCAAGAGTTGTTTTCTGGTAAGAAGAGTCACTATTTTGTTCCCATTGCCATACACAGTGCAAATAGCACTCGCGTAGTTCCCAGCAAGTACAGTGTATTGGAATGAAGAGGAGCTGTTGTTCTTGTCAGTTTCCTAAGGAGAGTTGAACTAGATATGGCCCGTGTGTGTAGGAAGCACAGTTATTTTGTTCTGAGCATGCTCACTGTTCGGACCCCATAGAAAACACATTAGAGTAGAAGAGTGCTCTTTTCTAAAAAGCAGAGTTTGTTTCGTGTACGGCGAGCTAGCGTTTATTTCCCAGTCATACATGGAGTTGAATCACATGCAGTTTCTCGTCCTACGAGCAAGAGTTGTTGTCTGGTAAGAAGAGTCACTATTGTGCTCCCATTGTCATACAAAGGGCAAAAAGCACTGTCGTCTGTTCCCAGCATGTACAGTGTATTGGACTGAAGAGGATCTACTGTTCTTGTCAGTTTCCTAAGCAGAATTGAACTAGCTATGGCCGTGTGTGTAGGAAGCACAGTTCTTTTCTTCTGAGCAAGCTCACTGTTCGGACCCCATAGGAAATACAGTAGAGTAGAAGAGTGTCCTTTTCTCAAATCAAAGTGTGTTTCTTGTAAGGCGAGCTAGCGTTTGTTTCCCAGTCCTAAATGGAGTTGAATCCCATGCAGTTTCTGGTCCTACGAGCAAGAGATGTTTTCTGGTAAGAAGAGTCACTAGTACGCTCCCATTGTCATACACAGGGCATATAGCACTGGCATCTGTTCCCAGCATGTACAGTGTATTGGACTTAAGAGGATCTACTGTTCTTGTCAGTTTCCTAAGCAGAATTGATCTAGATATGGCCTGTGTGTTTAGGAAGCACAGTTCTTTTGTTTTGAGCAAGCTCACTGTTCTGGCCCTATAGGAAACACAGTAGAGTAGAAGAGTGCTCTTTTCTCAAAAGCAGAGTGTGTTTCTTTTAAGGCGAGCTAGCATTTGTTTCCCAGTCCTAAATGTAGTTGAATCCCATGCAGTATTTCGTCCTATGAGCAAGAGTTGTTTTCAGGTAAGAAGAGTCACTATTTTGTTCCCACTGCCATACACAGTGCAAATAGCACTCGCGTCTGTTCCCAGCAAGTACAGTGTATTGGAATGAAGAGGAGCTACTGTTCTTGTCAGTTTCCTAAGCAGAGTTGAACTAGATATGCCCCATGTATGCAGGAAGCACAGTTCTTTTGTTCTGAGCAAGTTCACTGTCCTGGCCCTTTAGGAAACACAGTAGAGTAGAAGAGTGCTCTTTTCTCAAAAGCAGATTGTGTTTCTTTTAAGGCGAGCTAGTGTTTGTTTCGCAGTCCTTAATGGAGTTGAATCACATGCAGTTTCTGGTCCTACGAGCAAGAGTTGTTTTCTAGTAAGAAGAGTCACTCTTGCGCTCCCATTGCCATAAACAGTGCAAATAGCACTGGCGTCTGTTCCCAGCATGTACAGTGTATTGCACTGAAGAGGATCTACTGTTCTTGTCACTTTCCTCAGCAGAGTTGAACTAGATTTGGCCCATGTGTGTAGGAAGCACAGTTCTTTTGTTCTGAGCAAGCTCACTGTTGTGGCCCTATAGGAAACACAGTAGAGTAGAAGAGTGCTCTTCTCTCAAAATCAGAGTGTGTTTCTTGTAAGGCGAGCTAGCGTTTGTTTCCCTGTCCCTAATGGAGTTGAATCACATGCAATTTCTGGTCCTACGAGCAAGAGTTGTTTTCTGGTAAGGAAAGTCACTATTGTGCTCCCATTCATATACACCGTGCAAATAGCACTCGCGTCAGTTCCCAGCAAGTACAGTGTATTGGACTGAATAGGAGCTACTGTTCTTGTCAGTGTCCTAAGCAGAGATGAACTAGATATGGCCCGTGTGTGTAGGAAGCACAGTTCTTTTGTTCTGAGCAAGCTCACTGTTCTGGCCCTATAGGAAACACATTAGACTAGAATACTGCTCTTTTCTCAAAAGCAGAGTGTGTTTCTTGTAAGGCGAGCTAGCGTTTGTTTCCCAGTCCTAAATGGAGTTGAATCCCATGCAGTTTCTGGTCCTACGAGCAAGAGTTGTTTTCTGGTATCAAGAGTCACTATTGTGCTCCTATTGTCATACACAGGGCAAATAGCACTAGCGTCTGCTCCCAGCATGTACAGTGTATTGGACGGAAGTGGATCTACTGTTCTTGTCAGTTTCCTAAGCAAAATTGAACTAGCTATGGCCATGTGTGTAGGAAGCACAGTTCTTTTGTTCTGAGCAAGCTCACTGTTCTGGCCCTATAGGAAACACAGTAGAGTAGAAGAGTGCTCTTTACTCAAAAGCAGAGTGTGTTTCTTGTAAGTCGAGTTAGCATTTGTTTTCAGGTCCTAAATGTAGTTGAATCCAATGCAGTATTTCATCCTATGAGCAAGAGTTGTTTTCTGGTAAGAAGAGTCACTATTTTGTTCCCATTGCCATACACAGTGCAAATAGCACTCGCGTCTGTTCCCAGCAAGTACAGTGTATTGGAATGAAGAGGAGCTACTGTTCTTGTCAGTTTCCTAAGGAGAGTTGAACTAGATATGGCCAGTGTGTGTAGGAAACACAGTTATTTTGTTCTGAGCATGCTCACTGTTCGGACCCCATAGGAAACACATTAGAGTAGAAGAGTGCTCTTTCCTAAAAAGCAGAGTAGTTTCTTGTAAGGCGAGCTAGCGTTTGTTTCCCAGTCATACATGGAGTTGAATCACATGCAGTTTCTGGTCCTACGAGCAAGAGTTGTTTTCTGGTAAGAAGAGTCACTATTGTGCTCCCATTTTCATACAAAGGGCAAATACCACTGTCGTCTGTTCCCAGCATGTACAGTGTATTGGACTGAAGAGGATCTACTGTTCTTGTCAGTTTCCTAAGCAGAATTGAACTAGATATGGCCCGTGTGTGTAGGAAGCACAGTTCTTTTGTTCTGAGCAAGCTCACTGTTCTGGCCCTATAGGAAACACAGTAGAGTAGTAGAGTGCTCTTTTCTCAAAAGCGGAGTGTGTTTCTTGTAAGGCGAGCTTGCGTTTGTTTCCCAGTCCTAAATGGAGTTGAATGACATGCAGTTTCTAGTCCTATGAGCAAGAGTTGTTTTCTGGAAAGGAAAGTCACTATTGTGTTCCCTTTGCCATACACAGTGCAAATAGCACTCGCGTCTGTTCCCAGCAATTACAGTGTATTGGACTGAAGAGGAGCTACTGTTCTTGTCAGTTTCCTAAGTAGAGTTGAACTAGATATGGCCCGTGTGTGTAGGAAGCACAGTTCTTTTTTTCTGAGCAAGTTCACTGTTCTGGCCCTATAGGAAACACAGTAGAGTAGAAGTGTGCTCTTTTCTCCAAAGCAGAGTGGGTTTCTTCTACGGCGAACTAGCGTTTGTTTCCAAGTCCTAAATGGAGTTGAATCACATGCAGTTTCTGGTCCTACAAGAAAGAGTTGTTTTCTGGTAAGAAGAGTCACTATTGAGCTCCCATTACCATACACAGGGTAAATAGCACTCGCGTCTGTTGCCAGCATGTACAGGGTAATGCACTGAAGAGGATCTACTGTTCTTGACAGTTACCTAAGCAGAGTTGAACTAGATATGGCCCGTGTGTGTAGGAAGCACAGTTCTTTTGTAATGAGCAAGCTCACTGTTCGGACCACATAGGAAACACAGTAGAATAGAAGAGTGCTCTTTTCTCAAAAGCAGAGTGTGTTTCTTGTAAGGCTAGCTAGTGTTTGTTTCCCAGTCAGAAACAGATTTGAATCTCATGAGTTTCTGGTCCTATGAGCAAGAGTTGTTTTCTGGTAAGAGGAGTCACTATTTCGCTCCCATTGCCATACACAGTGCAAATAGGACTCACGTCTGTTCCCAGCATGTACAGTGTATTGCACTGAAGATGATTTACTGTTCTTGTCAGTTTCCTAAGCAGAGTTGAACTAGATATGGCCCGTGTGTGTAGGAAGCACAGTTCTTTTGTTCTGAGCAAGCTCACTGTTCGGATCCCATAGGAAACACAGTAGAATAGAAGAGTGCTCTTTTCTCAAAAGCAGAGTGTGTTTCTTGTAAGGCAAGCTAGCATTTGTTTCCCAGTCCAAAATGGAGTTGAATCACATGCAGTTTCTGGTCCTACGAGCAAGGGATGTTTTCTGGTAAGGAAAGTCACTATTGTGCTCCCTTTGCCATAAACAGTGCAAATAGCACTCATGTCAGTTCCCAGCAAGTACAGTGTATTGGACTGAAGAGGAGCTACTGTTCTTGGCAGTTTCCTAAGCAGAGTTGACTGAGATATGGCCCGTGTGTGTAGGAAGCACAGTTCTTTTGTTCTGAGCAAGCTCACTGTTTTGGTCCTATACGAAATACAGTAGAGTAGAAGAGTGCTCTTTTCTCAAAGCAGAGTGTGTTTCTTGTAAGGTGAGCTAGCGTTTGTTTCCCAGTCCTAAATGGAGTTGAATTACATGCAGTTTCTTGTCCTACGAGCAAGAGTTGTTTTCTAGTAAGAAGAGTCACTATTGCGCTCCCTTTGTCATACACAGGGCAAATAGCACTCGCATCTGTTCCCAGTAAGTACAGTGTATTGGACTGAAGAGGATCTACTGTTCTTGTCAGTTTCCTAAGCAAAGTTGAACTAGATATGGCCCGTGTGTGCAGGAAGTACACTTCTTTTGTTCAGAGCAAGCTCACTCTTCTGGCCCTATAGGAAACACAGGAGAGTAGAAGAGTGCTCTTTTCTGAAAAGCAGAATGTGTTTCTTATAAGGCGAGCTAGCGTTTGTTTCCCAGTCCTAAATTGAGTTCAATCACATGCAATTTCTGGTCCTATGAGCTAGACTTGTTTTATGGTAAGAAGAGACACTATTGCGCTCCCATTTTCATACACAGGGCAAATAGCACTTGCATCTGTTCCCAGCATGTAAAGTGTATTGGACTGAAGAGGATCTACTGTTCTTGTCAGTTTCCTAAGCAGAGTTGAACTAGATATGGCCCGTGTGTGTAGGAAGCACAGTTCTTTTGTTCTGAGCTAGCGTTTGTTTCCCAGTCCTAAATGTAGTTGAATTTCATGCAGTTTCTTGTCCTATGAGCAAGAGTTGTTTTCTGGTAAGAAGAGTCACTATTGTGCTCCCATTGCCATACACAGTGCAAACAACATTCGCTACTGTTCTTTGCAAGTACAGTGTATTGGACAGAAGAGGAGCTACTGTTCTTGTCCGTTTCCTAAGCAGAGTTGAACTAGATATGGCCCGTGTTTGTAGGAAGCACAGTCCTTTTGATCTGAGCAAGGTCACTGTTCGGACCCCATAGGAAACACAGTAGAGTAGAAGAGTGCTCTTTTCACAAAAGCAGAGTGTATTTCTTGTAAGGCTAGCTAGCGTTTGTTTCACAGTCCTAAATGGAGTTGAATCACATGTATTTCTGATCCTAGGAGCAAGAGTTGTTTTCTGGTAAGAAGAGTCACTTTTGTGCTCCCATTGTCATACACAGGGCAAATAGCACTGGCGTTTGTTCCCAGCATGTACAGTGTATTGGACTGAAGATGATCTACTGTTCTTGTCAGTTTTCTAAGCAGAGTTAAACAAGATATGGTCCGTGTGTGTAGGAAGCAGAGTTGTTTTGTTCTGAGCAAGCTCACTGTTTTGGCCCTATAGGAAACAAAGTAGAGTAGAAGAGTGCTCTTTTCTCAAAAGCAGAGTGTGTTTCTTGTAAGGCGAGCTAGCTTTTGTTTCCCAGTCCTAAATGGAGTTGAATCACATGCAGTTTCTCGTCCTACAAGCAAGAGTTGTTTTCTAGTAAGAAGAGTCACTATTGTGCTCCCTGTGTCATACACAGGGCAAATAGCACTCGCGTCTGTTCCCAGGATGTACAGTGTACTGGACTGAAGAGGATCTACTGCTCTTGTCAGTTTCCTAAGCAGAGTTGAACTAGATATGGCCCGTGTGTGTAGGAAGCACAGTTCTTTTGTTCTGAGCAAGCTCACTGTTCGGACCCCATAGGAAACACAGTAGAGTAGAAGAGTGCTATTTTCTCAAAAGCAGAGTGTGTTTCTTGTAAGGCTAGCTAGTGTTTGTTTCCCTGTCAGAAACAGATTTGAATCTCATGCCGTTTCTGGTCCTATGAGCAAGAGTTGTTTTCTGGTAAAAGGAGTCACTATTTCGCTCCCATTGCCATACACACTGAAAATAGGACTCGTGTCTGCGAACTGCAAGTACAGTATATTGGACTGAAGAGGAGCTACTGTTCTTGTCAGTTTCCTAAGCAGAGTTGAACTAGATATGGCCTGTTTGTGTAGGAAGCACAGTACTTTTGTTCTGAGCAAGCTCACTGTTCTGGCCCTATAGGAAACACAGTAGAGTAGAAGAGTGCTCTTTTCTCCAAAGCAGAGTGTGTTTCGTGTAAGTTGAGCTAGCGTTTGTTTTCCAGTCCTAAATGGACTTGAATCACATGCAGTTTCTGGTCCTACGAGCAAGAATTGTTTTCTGGTAAGAAGAGTCACTATTGCGCTCCCATTGACATACACAGGGCAAATAGCACTTGCGTCTGTTCCCAGCAAGTACAGTGTATTAGACAGAAGAGGAGCTACTGTTCTTGTCAGTTTCTTAACCAGAGTTGAAGTAGTTATGTCCCGTGTGTGTGAAGCACAGTTCTTTTGTTCTGAGCAAGCTCACTTTTCGGACCCCATAGTAAACACTGTAGAGTAGAAGAGTGCTCTTTTCTCAAAAGCAGAGTGTGTTTCTTGTAAGGCGAGCTAGCGTTTGTTTCCCAGTCCTAAATGGCGTTGAATCACATGCAGTTTCTGGTCCCACGAGCAAGAGTTGTTTTCTGGTAAGAAGAGTCAATATTGTGCTCCCATTGTCATACACTGGGCAATAGCACTGGCGTTTGTTCCCAACATGTACAGTGTATTGGACTGAAGAGGATCTACTGTTCTTGCTAGTATCCTAAGCAGAGTTGAACTAGATATGGCCCGTGTGTGTAGGAAGCACAGTTCTTTTGTTCTGAGCAAGCTCACTGTTCTGGCCCTATAGGAAACACAGTAGAGTAGAAGAGTGCTCTTTTCTCAAAAGCAGAGTGTGTTTCTTGTAAGGTGAGCTAGCGTTTGTTTCCCAGTCCTAAATGGAGTTGAATCACATGCAGTTTTTGGTCCTACGAGCAAGGGATGTTTTCTGGTAAGGAAAGTCACTATTGCACTCCCTTTGCCATACACAGTTCAAATAGCACTCGCGTCTTTTCCCAGCAACTACAGTGTATTGGACTGAAGAGGAGCTACTGTTCTTCGCAGTTTCCTAAGCAGAGTTGAACTAGATATGGCCTGTGTGTGTAGGAAGCACAGTTCTTTTGCTCTGAGCAAGCTCACTGTTCTGGCCCTATAGGAAACACAATAGAGTAGAAGAGTGCTCTTTTCTCAAAAGCAGAGTGTGTTTCTTCTAAGGCGAGCTAGCATTTGTTTCCAAGTCCTAAATGGAGTTGAATCACATGCAGTTTTTGGTCCTACGAGCAAGAGTTGTTTTCTGGTAAGAAGAGTCACTATTGCGCTCCCATTGCCATACACAGTGCAAATAGCACTCGCATCTGTTCCCAGGAAGTACAGTGTATTGGAGTGAAGAGGATCTACTGTTCTTGTCAGTTTCCTAAGCAGAGTTGAACTAGATATGGCCCGTGTGTGTAGGAAGCACAGTTCTTTTGTTCTGAGCAAGCTCATTGTTCGGACTCCATAGAAAACACAGTAGAGTAGAAGAGTGCTCTTTTCTCAGAAGCAGAGTGTGTTTCTTGTAAGGCTTGCTAGTGTTTGTTTCCCAGTCAGAGTCGGAGTTGAATCTCATGCAGTTTCTGGTCCTACGAGCAAGAGTTGTTTTCTGGGAAGAGGAGTCACTATTGCGCACCCATTGCCATACACAGTACAAATAGGACTCGCGTCTTCTACCTGCAAGTACAGTGTATTGGACTGAAGAGGAGCTACTGTTCTTGTCAGTTTCCTAAGCAGAGTTGAACTAGATATGGCCCGTTTGTGTAGGAAGCACTGTTCTTTTGTTCTGAGCAAGCTCACTGTTCTGGCCCTATAGGAAACACAGTAAAGTAGAAGATTGCTCTTTTCCCAAAACCAGAGTGTGTTTGTTGTAAGGCAAACTAGCGTTTGTTTCCCAGTCCTAAATGGAGTTGAATCACATGCAGTTTCTGGTCCTACGAGCAAGAGTTGTTTTCTGGCAAGGAAAGTCACTATTGTGCTCCTTTTGCCATACACAGTGCAAATAGCACTTGCGTCTGTTCCCAGCAAGTACAGTGTATTGGACTGAAGAGGAGCTACTGTCCTTGTCAGTTTCCTAAGCAGAGTTGAACTAGATATGGCCCGTGTGTGTAGGAAGCACAGTTCTTTTGTTCTGAGCAAGCTCACTGTTCTGGCCCTATAGAAAACACAGTAGAGTAGAAGAGTGGTCTTTTCTCAAAAGCAGAGTGTTTCTTCTAAGGCAAGCTAGCGTTTGTTTCCCAGGCCTAAATCGAGTTCAATCACATGCAGTTTCTGGTCCTAAGAGCAAGAGTTGTTTTCTGGTAAGAAGAGTCACTATTGTGCTCCCATTGGCACACACAGTGCAAATAGCACTCGTGTCTGCTCCCAACAAGTACAGTGTATTGGACTGAAGAGGAGCTACTGTTCTTGTCAGTTTCCTAAGCAGAGTTGAACTAGATATAGCCCGTGTGTGTAGGAAGCACAGTTCTTTTGTTCTGAGCAAGCTCACTCTTCTGGCCCTATAGGAAACACAGTAGAGTAGAAGAGTGCTCTTTTCTCAAAAGCAGAGCGTGTTTCTTGTAAGGAGAGCTAGCGTTTGTTTCCCAGTCCTAAATGGAGTTGAATCACATGCAGTTTCTGGTCCTACGAGCAAGAGTTGTTTTCTGGTAAGAAGAGTCACTATTGGGCTCCCATTGTCATACACTGGGCAAATATCACTGGAGTCTGTTCCCAGTATGTACACTGTATTGGACTGAAGAGGATCTACTGTTCTTGTCAGTTTCCTAAGCAGAGTTGAACTAGATATGGCCTGTGTGTGTAGGAAGCACAGTTCTTTTGTTCTGAGCAAGCTCACTGTTCTGGCCCTATAGGAAACACAGTAGAGTAGAAGAGTGCTCTTTTCTCAAAAGCAGAGTGTGTTTCTTGTAAGGTGAGCTAGCGTTTATTTCCCAGTCCTAAATGGAGTTGAATCACATGCAGTTTTTGGTCCTACGAGCAAGGGATGTTTTCTGGTAAGGAAAGTCACTATTGCGCTCCCTTTGCCATACACAGTTAAAATAGCACTCGCGTCTTTTCCCAGCAAGTACAGTGTATTGGACTGAAGAGGAGCTACTGTTCTTCTCAGTTTCCTCAGCAGAGTTGAACTAGATATGGCCTGTGTGTGTAGGAAGCACAGTTCTTTTGCTCTGAGCAAGCCCACTGTTCTGGCTCTATAGGAAACACAGTAGAGTAGAAGAGTGCTCTTTTCTCAAAAGCAGAGTGTGTTTCTTCTAAGGCGAGCTAGCGTTTGTTTCCAAGTCCCAAAAGGAGTTGAATCACATGCAGTTTCTGGTCCTACAAGCAAGAGTTGTTTTCAGGTAAGAAGAGTCATTATTGCGCTCCCTTTGAAATACAGAGGGCAAATAGCACTCGTGTCTGTTCCCAGCAAGTACAGTGTATTGGACTGAGGAGGAGCTACTGTTCTTGTCAGTTTCCTAAGCAGAGTTGAACTAGATATGGCCTGTGTGTGTAGGAAGCACAGTTCTTTTGTTCTGAGCAAGCTCATTCTTCTGGCCCAATAGGAAACACAGTAGAGTAGAAGGGTGCTCTTTTCTCAAAAGCAGAGTGTGTTTCTTGTAAGGCGAGCTAGCGTTTGTTTCCCAGTCCTAAATGGAGTTGAATCACATGCAGTTTCTGTCCTACGAGCAAGAGATGTTTTCTGGAAAGGAAAGTCACTATTGTGCTCCCTTTGCCATACACAGTTCAAATAGCACTCGCGTCTTTTCCCAGCAAGTACAGTGTATTGGACTGAAGAGGAGCTACTGTTCTTGTCAGTTCCCTAAGCAGAGTTGAACTAGATATGGCCCATGTGTGTGTAGGAAGCAAAGTTCTTTTGTTCTGAGCAAGCTCACTGTTCTGGCCCTATAGGAAACACAATAGAGTAGAAGAGTGCTCTTTTCTCAAAAGCAGAGTGTGTTTTTTCTAAGGTCAGCTAGCGTTTGTTTACAAGTCCTAAATGGAGTTGAATCACATGCAGTTTTTGGTCCTATGAGCAAGAGTTGTTTTCTGGTAAGGATAGTCACTATTGCGCTCCCATTTACATACACAGTGCAAATAGCACTCGCATCTGTTCCCAGCAAGTACAGTGTATTGGACTGAAGAGGAGCTAACGTTCTTGTCAGTTCCCTAAGCAGAGTTGAACTAGATATGGCCCGTTTGTGTAGGAAGCACAGTTCTTTTGTTCTGAGCAAGCTCACTGTTCTGGCCCTATAGGAAACACAGTAGAGTAGAAGAGTGCTCTTTTCTCAAAAGCAGAGTGTGTTTCTTGTAAGGCGAGCTTGTGTTTGTTTCCCTGTCCTAAATGGAGTTGAATCACATGCAGTTTCTGGTCCTACGAGCAAGAGTTGTTTTCTGGAAAGGAAAGTCACTATTGTGCTCCCTTTGCCATACACAGTGCAAATAGCACTCGTGTCTGTTCCCAGCAAGTACAGTGTATTGGACTGAAGAGGAGCTACTGCTCTTGTCAGTTTCCTAAGCAGAGTTGCACTAGATATGGCCCGTGTGTGTAGTAAGCACAGTTCTTTGTTCTGAGCAATCTCACTGTTCGGACCCCATAGGAAACACAGTAGAATAGAAGAGTGCTCTTTACTCAAAAGCAGAGTGTGTTCCTTGTAAGCGAGCTAGTGTTTGTTTCCAAGTCCTAAATGGAGTTGAATCACATACAGTTTCTGGTCCTACGAGCAAGAGTTGTTTTCTGGTAAGAAGAGTCACTATTGCCCTCCCATTGTCATACACAGGGCAAATAGCACTGGCGTCTCTTCCCAGGATGTACAGTGTATTGGACTGAAGAGGAGCTACTGTTCTTGTCAGTTTCTTAAGCAGAGTTGAAGTAGATATGGCCCGTGTGTGTAGGAAGCACAGTTCTTTTGTTCTGAGCAAGCTCACTGTTCGGACACCATAGGAAACACAGTAGAATAGAAGAGTGCTCTTTTCTCAAAAGCAGAGTGTGTTTCTTCTAAGGCGAGCTAGCGTTTGTTTCCCAGTCTTAAATGGAGTTGAATTACATGCAGTTTCTTGTCTTATGAGCAAGAGTTGTTTTCTGGTAAGTAGAGTCACTATTGCGCTCCTATTGCCCTACACAGTGCAAACAACACTTGCTACTGTTCTTTGCAAGTACAGTGTATTGGACAGAAGAGGAGCTACTGTTCTTGTCAGTTTTCTAAGGAGAGTTGAACTAGATATGGCCTGTGTGTGTAGGAAGCACAGTTCTTTTGTTCTGAGCAAGCTCACTGTTCAGACCCCATAGGAAACACAGTAGAATAGAAGAGTGCTCTTTTCTCAAAAGCAGAGTGTGTTTCTTGTAAGGCGATCTAGCGTTTGTTTGCCAGTCCAAAATGGCGTTGAATCACATGCAGTTTATGGTCCTACGAGCAAGGGATGTTTTCTAGTAAGGAAAGTCACTATTGAGCTCCCATTGTCATACACAAGGCAAATAGCACTGGCGTCTGTTCCCAGCATTTACAGTTTATTGGACTGAAGAGGAGCTATTGTTCTTGTCAGTTTCCTAAGCAGAGTTGAAGTAGATGTGGCTCGTGTGTGTAGGAAGCACAGTTCTTTGTTCTGGGCAAGCTCACTGTTCTGGCCCTGTATAAAACACATTAGAGTAGAATACTGCTCTTTTCTCAAAATCAGAGTGTGTTTCTTGTAAGGCAAGCTAGCATTTGTTTCCCAGTCCTAAATGGAGTTGAATCACATGCAGTTTCTGGTTCTACGAGCAAGAGTTGTTTTCTGGTATGAAGAGTCACTATTGTGCTCCCATTGTCATACACAGGGCAAATAGCACTGGCATCTGTTCCCAGCATGTACAGTGTATTGCACTGAAGAGGATCTACTGTTCTTGTCAGTTTCCAAAGCAGAATTGAACTAGATATGGCCGTGTGTGTAGGAAGCACAGTTCTTTTGTTCTGAGCAAGCTCAATGTTTTGGCCTTATAGGAAACACAGTAGAGTAGAAGAGTGCTCTTTTCTCAAAAGCAGAGTGCGTTTTTTGTAAGGCGAGCTAGTGTTTGTTTCCCAGTCCTAAATGGAATTGAATCACATGCAGTTTCTAGTCCTACGAGCAAGAGTTGTTTTCTGGAAGGAAAGTCACTATTGTGCTCCCTTTGCCATAAACAGTGCAAATAGCACTCACGTCTGTTCCCAGCAAGTACAGTGTATTGGACTGAAGATGATCTACTGCTCTTGTCAGTTTCCTAAGCAGCGTTGAACTAGATATGGCCCGTGTGTGTAGGAAGCACAGTTCTTTTGTTCTGAGCAAACTCACTGTTCGGACCCCTTAGGAAACACAGTAGAGTAGAAGAGTGCTATTTTCTCAAAAGCAGAGTGTGTTTCTTGTAAGGCTAGCTAGTGTTTGTTTCCCTGTCCGAAACAGATTTGAATCTCATGCCGTTTCTGATCCTACGAGCAAGAGTTGTTTTCTGGTAAAAGGAGTCACTATTTCGCTCCCATTGCCATACACTGCAAATAGGACTCGTGTCTGCGACCTGCAAGTACAGTGTATTGGACTGAAGAGGAGCTACTGTTCTTGTCAGGTTCCTAAGCAGAGTTGAACTAGATATGGCCCGTGTGTGTAGGAAGCACAGTTCTTTTGTTCTGAGCTAGCTCACTCTTCTGGCCTATAGGAAACACAGTAGAGTAGAAGAGAGCTCTTTTCTCAAAAGCAGAGTGTGTTTTTTGTAAGGCGAGCTTGCGTTTGTTTCCCAGTCCTAAATGGAGTTGAATGACATGCAGTTTGTAGTCCTATGAGCAAGAGTTGTTTTCTGGAAAGGAAAGTCACTATTGTGCTACCTTTGCCATACACAGTGCAAATAGCACTCGCGTCTGTTCCCAGCAAGTAAAGTGTATTGGACTGAAGAGGAGCTACTGTTCTTGTCAGTTTCCTAAGCAGAGTTGAACTAGATATGGCCCGTGTGCGTAGGAAGCACAGTTCTTTTGTTCTGAGGAAGCTCACTGTTCTGGCCCTACAGGAAACACAGTAGAGTAGAAGTGTGCTCTTTTCTCCAAAGCAGAGTGTGTTTCTTCTAAGGCGAACTATTTTTGTTTCCAAGTCCTAAATGGAGTTGAATCACATGCAGTTTCTGGTCCTACAAGAAAGAGTTGTTTTCTGGTAAGAAGAGTCACTATTGACCTCCCATTACCATACATAGTGTAAAAAGCACTCGCGTCTGTCCCAGCATGTACAGGGTATTGCACTGAAGAGGATCTACTGTTCTTGACAGTTACCTAAGCAGAGTTGAACTAGATATGGCCCGTGTGTGTAGGAAGCACAGTTCTTTTGTTCTGAGCAAGCTCACTGTTCGGACCACATAGGAAACACAGTAGAATAGAAGAGTGCTCTTTTCTCAAAAGCAGAGTGTGTTTCTTGTAAGGCTAGCTAGTGTTTGTTTCCCACTCAGAAACAGATTTGAATCTCATGAGTTTCTGGTCCTACGAGCAAGAGTTGTTTTCTGGTAAGAGGAGTCACTATTTTGCTCCCATTGCCATACACAGTGCAAATAGGACTCGCGTCTGTTCCCAGCATGTACAGTGTATTGCACTGAAGAGGATCTACTGTTCTTGTCAGTTACCTAAGCAGAGTTGAACTAGATATGGCCTGTGTGTGTAGGAAGCACAGTTCTTTTGTTCTGAGCATGCTCACTGTTCTGGCCCTATAGACAACACAGAAGAGTAGAAGAGTGCTCTTTTCTCAGAAGCAGAGTTTGTTTCTTGTATGGCGAGCTAGCGTTTGTTTCCCAGTCCTAAATGTAGTTGAATTTCATGCAGTTTCTTGTCCTATGAGCAAGAGTTGTTTTCTGGTAAGAAGAGTCACTATTGTGCTCCCATTGCCATACACAGTGCAAACAACATTCGCTACTGTTCTTTGCAAGTACAGTGTATTGGACAGAAGAGGAGCTACTGTTCTTGTCCGTTTCCTAAGCAGAGTTGAACTAGATATGGCCCGTGTTTGTAGGAAGCACAGTCCTTTTGCTCTGAGCAAACTCACTGTTCGGACCCCATAGGAAACACAGTAGAGTAGAAGAGTGCTCTTTTCTCAAAAGCAGAGTGTATTTCTTGTAAGGCTAGCTAGCGTTTGTTTCACAGTCCTAAATGGAGTTGAATCATATGTATTTCTGATCCTAGGAGCAAGAGTTGTTTTCTGGTAAGAAGAGTCACTTTTGTGCTCCCATTGTCATACACAGGGCAAATAGCACTGGCGTTTGTTCCCAGCATGTACAGTGTATTGGACTGAAGATGATCTACTGTTCTTGTCAGTTTTCTAAGCAGAGTTAAACAAGATATGGTCCGTGTGTGTAGGAAGCAGAGTTCTTTTGTTCTGAGCAAGCTCACTGTTTTGGCCCTTTAGGAAACAAAGTAGAGTAGAAGAGTGCTCTTTTCTCAAAAGCAGAGTGTGTTTCTTGTAAGGCGAGCTAGCTTTTGTTTCCTAGTCCTAAATGGAGTTGAATCACATGCAGTTTCTCGTCCTACGAGCAAGAGTTGTTTTCTAGTAAGAAGAGTCACTATTGTGCTCCCTGTGTCATACATAGGGCAAATAGCACTCGCGTCTGTTCCCAGGATGTACAGTGTATTGGACTGAAGAGGATCTACTGCTCTTGTCAGTTTCCTAAGCAGAGTTGAACTAGATATGGCCCGTGTGTGTAGGAAGCACAGTTCTTTTGTTCTGAGCAAGCTCACTGTTCGGACCCCATAGGAAACACAGTAGAGTAGAAGAGTGCTATTTTCTCAAAAGCAGAGTGTGTTTCTTGTAAGGCTAGCTAGTGTTTGTTTCCCTGTCAGAAACAGATTTGAATCTCATGCCGTTTCTGGTCCTATGAGCAAGAGTTGTTTTCTGGTAAAAGGAGTCACTATTTCGCTCCCATTGCCATACACACTGCAAATAGGACTCGTGTCTGCGAACTGCAAGTACAGTATATTGGACTGAAGAGGAGCTACTGTTATTGTCAGTTTCCTAAGCAGAGTTGAAATAGATATGGCCTGTTTGTGTAGGAAGCACAGTACTTTTGTTCTGAGCAAGCTCACTGTTCTGGCCCTATAGGAAACACAGTAGAGTAGAAGAGTGCTCTTTTCTCAAAAGCAGAGTGTTTCTTCTAAGGCGAGCTAGTGTTTGTTTCCTAGTCCTAAGTGGAGTTGAATCACATGCAGTTTCTGTTCCTATGAGCAAGAGTTGTTTTCTGGTAAGAAGAGTCACTATTGCGCTCCTATTGCCATACACAGTGCAAACAACACTCGCTATTGTTCTTTGCAAGTACAGTATATTGGACAGAAGAGGAGCTACTGTTCTTGTCAGTTTCCTAAGCAGAGTTGAACTAGATATGGCACGTGTTTGTAGGAAGCACAGTTCTTTTGTTCTGAGCAAGCTCACTGTTCGGACCCCATAGGAAACACAGTAGAGTAGAAGAGTGCTCTTTTCTCAAAAGCAGAGTGTGTTTCTTGTAAGGCGAGCTACCGTTTGTTTCCCAGTCCTAAATGGAATTGAATCACATGCAGTTTCTGATCCTAGGAGCAAGAGTTGTTTTCTGGTAAGAAGAGTCACTATTGCACTCCCATTGACATACACAGGGCACATAGCACTGGCGTCTTTTCCCAGCATGTACAGTGTATTGGACTGAAGAGGATCTATTGTTCTTGTCAGTTTCCTAAGCAGAGTTGAACTAGGTATGGCCCGTGTGTGTAGGAAGCACAGTTCTTTTGTTCTGAGCAAGCTCACTGTTTTGGCCCTATAGGAAACACAATAGAATAGAAGAGTGCTCTTTTCTCAAAAGCAGAGTGTGTTTCTTGTAAGGCGAGCTTGCGTTTGTTTCCCAGTCCTAAATGGAGTTAAATCACATTCAGTTTCTGGTCCTAGGAGCAAGAGTTGTTTTCTGGTAAGAAGAGTCACTATTGCGCTCCCTTTGACATACACAGGGCAAATAGCACTGGCGTCTTTTCCCAGCATGTACAGTGTATTGGACTGAAGAGGATCTATTGTTCTTGTCAGTTTCCTAAGCAGAGTTGAACTAGATATAGCCCGTGTGTGTAGGAAGCACAGTTCTTTTGTTCTGAGCAAGCTCACTGTTTTGGCCCTATAGGAAACACAATAGAGTAGAAGAGTGCTCTTTTCTCAAAAGCAGAGTGTGTTTCTTGTAAGGCGAGCTAGCGTTTGTTTCCCAGTCCTAAATGTAGTTGAATCACATGCATTTTCTGGTCCTACAAGCAAGATTTGTTTTCTAGTAATAAGAGTCACTATTGTGCTCCCATTGCCATACACAGGGCAAATAGGATTCGCGTCTGTTCCCAGGATGTACAGTGTATTGGACTGAAGAGGATCTACTGTTCTTGTCAGTTTCCTAAGCAAAGTTGAACTAGATATGGCCCGTGTGTGTTAGAAGTACACTTCTTTTCTTCTGAGCAACCTCACTCTTCTGGCCCTATAGGATACACAGTAGAGTAGAAGAGTGCTCTTTTCTCAAAAGCAGAATGTGTTTCTTGTAAGGCGAGCTAGCGTTTGCTTCCCAGTCCTAAATGGAGTTGAATCACATGCAGTTTCTGGTCCTACAAGCAAGAGTTGTTTTCTGGTAAGAAGAGTCACTATTGGGCTCCCATTGTCATACACTGGGCAAATAGCACTGGAGTCTGTTCCCAGTATGTACACTGTATTGGACTGAAGAGGATCTACTGTTCTTGTCAGTTTCCTAAGCAGAGTTGAACTAGATATGGCCTGTGTGTGTAGGAAGGACAGTTCTTTTGTTCTGAGCAAGCTCACTATTCTGGCCCTATAGGAAACACAGTAGAGTAGAAGAGTGCTCTTTTCTCAAAAGCAGAGTGTGTTTCTTGTAAGGTGAGCTAGCGTTTGTTTCCCAGTCCTCAATGGAGTTGAATCACATGCAGTTTTTGGTCCTACGAGTAAGGGATGTTTTCTGGTAAGGAAAGTCACTATTGCGCTCCCTTTGCCATACACAGTTCAAATAGCACTCGCGTCTTTTCCCAGCAAGTACAGTGTATTGGACTGAAGAGGAGCTACTGTTCTTCTCAGTTTCCTAAGCAGAGTTGAACTAGATATGGCCTGTGTGTGTAGGAAGCACAGTTCTTTTGCTCTGAGCAAGCTCACTGTTCTGGCACTATAGGGAACACAGTAGAGTAGAAGAGTGCTCTTTTCTCAAAAGCAGAGTGTGTTTCTTCTAAGGCGAGCTAGCGTTTGTTTCCACGTCCCAAAAGGAGTTGAATCACATGCAGTTTCTGGTCCTACAAGCAAGAGTTGTTTTCGGGTAAGAAGAGTCATTATTGCGCTCCCTTTGCCATACACAGTGCAAATAGCACTCGTGTCTGTTCCCAGCAAGTACAGTTTATTGGACTGAGGAGGAGCTACTGTTCTTTTCAGTTCCCTAAGCAGAGTTGAACTAGATATGGCCCATGTGTGTGTAGGAAGCAAAGTTCTTTTGTTCTGAGCAAGCTCACTGTTCTGGCCCTATAGGAAACACAATAGAGTAGAAGAGTGCTCTTTTCTCAAAAGCAGAGTGTGTTTTTTCTAAGGTCAGCTAGCGTTTGTTTACAAGTCCTAAATGGAGTTGAATCACATGCAGTTTTTGGTCCTATGAGCAAGAGTTGTTTTCTGGTAAGGATAGTCACTATTGCGCTCCCATTTACATACACAGTGCAAATAGCACTCGCATCTGTTCCCAGCAAGTACAGTGTATTGGACTGAAGAGGAGCTAATGTTCTTGTCAGTTTCCTAAGCAGAGTTGAACTAGATATGGCCCGTTTGTGTAGGAAGCACAGTTCTTTTGTTCTGAGCAAGCTTACTGTTCTGGCCCTATAGGAAACACAGTAGAGTAGAAGAGTGCTCTTTTCTCAAAAGCAGAGTGTGTTTCTTGTAAGGCGAGCTTGCGTTTGTTTCCCTGTCCTAAATGGAGTTGAATCACATGCAGTTTCTGGTCCTACGAGCAAGAGTTGTTTTCTGGAAAGGAAAGTCACTATTGTGCTCCCTTTGCCATACACAGTGCAAATAGCACTCATGTCTGTTCCCAGCAAGTACAGTGTATTGGACTGAAGAGGATCTACTGTTCTTGTCAGTTTCCTAAGGAGATGTGAACTACATATGGCCCGTGTGTATAGGAAGCACAGTTCTTTTGTTGTGAGCAAGCTCACTGTTCGGATCCCATAGGAAACACAGTAGAATAGAAGAGTGCTCTTTTCTCAAAAGCAGAGTGTGTTTCTTGTAAAGCGAGCTAGCTTTTGTTTCCGAGTCCTAAATGGAGTTGAATCACATGCAGTTTCTAGTCCTACGAGCAAGAGTTGTTTTCTGATAAGAAGAGTCACTATTGCCCTCCCATTGTCATACACAGGGCAAATAGCACTGGCGTCTGTTCCCAGCATGTACAGTGTATTGGACTGAAGATGATCTACTGTTATTGTCAGTTTCCTAAGCAGAGTTGAACTAGATATGGCCCGTGTGTGTAAGAAGCACAGTTCTTTTCTTCTGAGCAAGCTCACTGTACGGACCCCATAGGAAACACAGTAGAATAGAAGAGTGCTCTTTTCTCAAAAGCAGAGTATGTTTCTTATAAGGCGAGCTAGCGTTTGTTTCCCAGTCCACAATGGAGTTGAATCACATGCAGTTTCTGGTCCTACGAGAAAGAGTTGTTTTCTGATAAGAAGAGTCACTATTGTGCTAACATTGCCATACACAGTGCAAATAGCACTGGTGTCTGTTCCCAGCAAGTACAGTGTATTGGACAGAAGAGGAGCTACTGTTCTTGTCAGTTTCCTACGCAGAGTTGAACTAGATATGGCCCGTGTGTGCAGGAAGCACAGTTCTTTTGTTCTGAGCAAGCTCAATGTTTTGGCCCTATAGGAAACACAGTAGAGTAGAAGAGTGCTCTTTTCTCAAAAGCAGAGTGTGTTTCTCGTAAGGCGAGCTAGCGTTTGTTTCCCAGTCCTAAATGTAGTTGAATCACATGCAGTTTCTTGTCCTAATAGCAAGAGTTGTTTTCTAGTAAGAAGAGTCACTATTGTGCTCCCATTGCCATACACAGGGCAAATAGGACTCGCGTCTGTTCCCAGGATGTACAGTGTATTGCACTGAAGAGGATCTACTGTTCTTGTCAGTTTCCTAAGCAAAGTTGAACTAGTTATGGCCCGTGTGTGTTGGAAGTACACTTCTTTTGTTCTGAGCAACCTCACTCTTCTGGCCCTATAGGAAACACAGTAGAGTAAAGAGTGCTCTTTTCTCAAAAGCAGAATGAGTTTCTTGTAAGGCGAGCTATCGTTTGTTTCCCAGTCCTAAATGGAGTTCAATCACATGCAGTTCCTGTTCCTACGAGCAAGAGTTGTTTTATGGTAAGAAGAGTCACTATTGTGCTCCCATTGTCATACACAGGGCAAATAGCACTGGCGTCTGTTCCCAGCCTGTAAAGTGTATTGGACTGAAGAGGATCTACTGTTCTTGTCAGTTTCCTAAGCAGAGTTGAACTAGATATGGCCCGTGTGTGTAGGAAGCACAGTTCTTTTGTTCTGAGCAAGCTCACTCGTCTGGCCTATAGGAAACACAGTATAGTAGAAGAGTGCTCTTTTCTCAAAAGCAGAGTGTGTTTCTTGTGAGGCGAGCTAGCGTTTGTTTCCCAGTCCAAAATTGAGTTGAATTATATGCAGTTACTTGTCCTATGAGCAAGAGTTGTTTTCTGGTAAGAAGAGTCACTATTGCACTCCCATTGCCATACACAGGGCAAATAGCACTCGCGTCTGTTCCCAGCATGTACAGTGTATTGCACTGAAGAGGATCTACTGTTCTTGTCAGTTTCCTAAGCAGAGTTGAACTAGATATGGCCCGTGTGTGTAGGAAGCACAGTTCTTTTGTTCTGAGCAAGCTCACTGTTCGGACCCCATAGGAAACACAGTAGAATAGAAGAGTGCTCTTTTCTCAAAAGCAGAGTGTGTTTCTTGTAAGGCTAGCTAGTGTTTGTTTCGCAGTCAGAAACAGATTTGAATCTCATGAGTTTCTGGTCCTACGAGCAAGAGTTGTTTTCTGGTAAGGAAAGTCACTATTGTGCTCCTTTTGCCATACACAGTGCAAATAGCCCTTGCGTCTGTTCTCAGCAAGTACAGTGTATTGGACTGAAGAGTAGCTACTGTTCTTGTCAGTTTCCTAAGCAGAGTTGAACTAAATATGGCCCGTGTGTGTAGGAAGCACAGTTCTTTTGTTCTGAGCAAGCTCACTGTTCAGGCCCTATTGGAAACACAGTAGAGTAGAAGAGTGCACTTTTCTCTAAAGCAGAGTGTGTTTCATGTAAGGCGAACTAGCGTTTGTTTCCCAGTCCTAAATGGAGTGAATCACATGCAGTTTCTGATCCCACAAGAAAGAGTTGTTTTCTGGTAAGAAGAGTCACTATTGCGCTCCCATTGCCATACACAGGGAAGATAGCAGTCGCGTCTTTTCCCAGCATGTACAGTGTATTGCACTAAAGAGGATCTACTGTTCTTGTCAGTTACCTAAGCAGAGTTGAACTAGATATGGCCCGTGTGTGTAGGAAGCACAGGTCTTTTGTTCTGAGCAAGCTCACAGTTCGGACCCCATAGGAAACACAGTAGAATAGAAGAGTGCTCCTTTCTCAAAAGCAGAGTGTGTTTCTTGTAAGGCTAGCTAGTGTTTGTTTCCCCATCAGAAACAGATTTGAATCTCATGAGTTTCTGGTCCTACGAACAAGAGTTGTTTTCTGGTAAGAGGAGTCACTATTTAGCTTCCATTGCCATACACAGTGCAAATAGGACTCCCGTCTGCGACCTGCAAGTACAGTGTATTGGACTGAAGAGGAGCTACTGTTCTTGTCAGTTTCCTAAGCAGAGTTGAACTAGATATGGCCCGTGTATGTAGGAAGCACAGTTCTTTTGTTCTGAGCAAGCTCACTGTTTTGGCCCTATAGGAAACAAAGTAGAGTAGAAGAGTGCTCTTTTCTCAAAAGCAGAATGTGTTTCTTGTAAGGCGAGCAAGCGTTTGTTTCCCAGTCCTAAATTGAGTTCAATCATATGCTGTTTCTGTTTCTATGAGCTAGAGTTTTTTTATGGTTAGAAGAGTCACTATTGTGCTCCCATTTTCAAACACAGGGCAAATAGCACTGGCGTCTGTTCCCAGCATGTAAAGTGTATTGGACTGAAGAGGATCTACTGTTCTTGTCAGTTTCCTAAGCAGAGTTGAACTAGATATGGCCCGTGTGTGTAGGAAGCACAGTTCTTTTGTTCTGAGCGAGCTCACTCTTCTGGCCTATAGGAAACACAGTAGAGTAGAAGAGTGCTCTTTTCTCAAAAGCAGAGTGTGTTTTTTGTAAGGCGAGCTTGCGTTTGTTTCCCAGTCCTAAATGGAGTTGAATCACATGCAGTTTCTAGTCCTACGAGCAAGAGTTGTTTTCTGGAAAGGAAAGTCACTATTGTGCTCCCTTTGCCAAACACAGTGCAAATAGCACTCGCGTCTGTTCCCAGCAAGTACAGTGTATTGGACTGAAGAGGAGCTACTGCTCTTGTCAGTTTCCTAAGCAGAGTTGAACTAGATATGCCCCGTGTATGCAGGAAGCACAGTTCTTTTGTTCTGAGCAAGCTCACTGTCCTGGCCCTTTAGGAAACACAGTAGAGTAGAAGAGTGCTCTTTTCTCAAAAGCAGATTGTGTTTCTTGTAAGGCGAGCTAGTGTTTGTTTCCCAGTCCTAAATGGAGCTGAATAACATGCAGTTTCTGGTCCTACGAGCAAAAGTTGTTTTCTAGTAAGAAGAGTCATTCTTGTGCTCCCATTGCCATACAGAGTGCAAATAGCACTGGCGTCTGTTCCCAGCATGTACAGTGTATTGCACTGAAGAGGATATACTGTTCTTGTCAGTTTCCTCAGCAGAGTTGAAATAGATTTGGCCCATGTGTGTAGGAAGCACAGTTCTTTTGTTCTGAGCAAGCTGACTGTTCAGACCCCATAGGAAACACAGTAGAGTAGAAAAGTGCTCTTTTCTCAAAAGCAGAGTGTGTTTCTTGTAAGGCGAGCTAGCATTTGTTTGCCAGTCCTAAATGGAGTTGAATCACATGCAGTTTCTCGTCCTACGAGCAAGAGTTGTTTTCTGGTAAGAAGAGTCACTATTGCGCTCCCATTGTCATACACAGGGAAAATAGCACTGGCGTCTGTTCGCAGCATGTACACTGTATTGGACTGAAGAGGATCTACTGTTCTTGTCAGTTTCCTAAGCAGAGTTGAACTAGGTATGGCCGTGTGTGTAGGAAGCACAGTTCTTTTGTTCTTAGCAAGCTCACTGTTCTGGCCATATAGGAAACACATTAGAGTAGAAGAGTGCTCTTTTATCAAAGCAGAGTGTGTTTCTTGTAAGGCGAGCTAGCGTTTGTTTCCCAGTCCTAACTGGAGTTGAACCACATGAAGTTTCTGGTCCTACGAACAAGAGTTGTTTTCTGATAAGTAGAGTCACTATTGCGCTTTCATTGTCATACACAGGGCAAATAGAATTGGCATCTGTTCCCAGCTTGTACAGTGTATTGGACTGAAGAGGATCTAGTGTTCTTGTCAGTTTCCTAAGAAGAAATTAACTAGATATGTCTGTGTGTGTAGGAAGCACAGTTCTTTTGTTCTGAGCAAACTCACTGTTCGGGGACTATAGGAAACACAGTAGAGTAGAAGAGTGCTCTTTTCTCAAAAGCAGAGTGTGTTTCTTGTAAGGCGAGCTAGTGTTTGTTTCCCAGTCATAAATGGAGTTGAATCCCATGCAGTTTCTGGTCCTAGGAGCAAGAGTTGTTTCCTGGTAAGAAGAGTCACTATTGTGTTCCCATTGCCATACACAGTGCAAATAGCACACGTGTCTGTTCCCAGCAAGTACAGTGTATTGGACTGAAGAGAAGCTACTGTTCTTGTCAGTTTCCTAAGCAGAGTTGAACTAGATATTGCCCGAGTGTGTAGAAAGCACATTTCTATTGTTCTGAGCAAGCTCACTGTTCGGACACCATAGGAAACACAGTAGAGTAGAAGAGTGCTCTTTTCGCAAAAGCAGAGTGTGTTTCTTGTAAGGCGAGCTAGCGTTTGTTTCCCAGTCCTAAATGGAGTTGAGTCACATGCAGTATTTGGTCCTACGAGAAAGAGTTGTTTTCTGGTAAGAAGAGTCACTAGTGTGCTCCCATTGTCATACCCAGGGCAAATAGCACTGGCGTCTGTTCCCAGCATGTACAGTGTATTGGACAGAAGAGGATCTACTGTTCTTGTCAGTTTCCGAAGCAGAATTGAACTAGATATGTCCGTGTGTGTAGGAAGCACAGTTCTTTTGTTCTGAGCAAGCTCACTGTTGTGGCCCTAAGGGAAAAACAGTAGAGTAGAAGAGTGCTCTTCTCTCAAAATCAGAGTGTGTTTCTTGTAAGGCGAGCTAGCGTTTGTTTCCCAGTCCCTAATGGAGTTGAATCACATGCAATTTCTGGTCCTACGAGCAAGAGTTGTTTTCTGGTAAGGAAAGTCACTATTGTGCTCCCATTCATATACACTGTGCAAATACCATTCGCGTCAGTTCCCAGCAAGTACAGTGTATTGGACTGAATAGGAGCTACTGTTCTTGTCAGTGTCCTAAGCAGAGATGAACTAGATATGGCCCGTGTGTGTAGGAAGCACAGTTCTTTTGTTCTGAGCAAGCTTACTCCTCTGGCCCTATAGGAAACACATTAGACTAGAATACTGCTCTTTTCTCAAAAGCAGAGTGTGTTTCTTGTAAGGCGAGCTAGCGTTTGTTTCCCAGTCCTAAATGGAGTTGAATCCCATGCAGTTTCTGGTCCTACGAGCAAGAGTTGTTTTCTGGTATCAAGAGTCACTATTGTGCTCCTATTTTCATACACAGGGCAAATAGCACTGGCGTCTGCTCCCAGCATGTACAGTGTATTGGACGGAAGAGGATCTACTGTTCTTGTCAGTTTCCTAAGCAAAATTGAACTAGCTATGGCCGTGTGTGTAGGAAGCACAGTTCTTTTCTTCTGAGCAAGCTCACTGTTCGGACCCCAGAGGAAATACAGTAGAGTAGAAGTGTGCCCTTTTCTCAAAAGCAGAGTGTGTTTCTTGTTAGGCGATCTAGCGTTTGTTTCTCAGTCCTAAATGGAGTAGAATCACATGCAGTTTCTGGTCCTACGAGCAAGAGTTGTTTTCTGGTAAGAAGAGTCACTAGTGAGCTCCCATTTTCATACACAGGGCATATAGCACTGGCGTCTGTTCCCAGCATGTACACTGTATTGGACTTAAGAGGATCTACTGTTCTTGTAAGTTTCCTAAGCAGAATTGATCTAGATATGGCCCGTGTGTGTAGGAAGCACAATTCTTTTGTTTTGAGCAAGCTCACTGTTCTGGCCCTATAGGAAACACAGTAGAGTAGAAGAGTGCTCTTTTCTCAAAAGCAGAGTGTGTTTCTTGTAAGGCGAGCTAGCATTTGTTTCCAGGTCCTAAATGTAGTTGAATCCCATGCAGTATTTCGTCCTATGAGCAAGAGTTGTTTTCTGGTAAGAAGAGTCACTATTTTGTTCCCATTGCCATACACAGTGCAAATAGCACTCGCGTAGTTCCCAGCAAGTACAGTGTATTGGAATGAAGAGGAGCTGTTGTTCTTGTCAGTTTCCTAAGGAGAGTTGAACTAGATATGGCCCGTGTGTGTAGGAAGCACAGTTATTTTGTTCTGAGCATGCTCACTGTTCGGACCCCATAGAAAACACATTAGAGTAGAAGAGTGCTCTTTTCTAAAAAGCAGAGTTTGTTTCGTGTACGGCGAGCTAGCGTTTATTTCCCAGTCATACATGGAGTTGAATCACATGCAGTTTCTCGTCCTACGAGCAAGAGTTGTTGTCTGGTAAGAAGAGTCACTATTGTGCTCCCATTGTCATACAAAGGGCAAAAAGCACTGTCGTCTGTTCCCAGCATGTACAGTGTATTGGACTGAAGAGGATCTACTGTTCTTGTCAGTTTCCTAAGCAGAATTGAACTAGCTATGGCCGTGTGTGTAGGAAGCACAGTTCTTTTCTTCTGAGCAAGCTCACTGTTCGGACCCCATAGGAAATACAGTAGAGTAGAAGAGTGTCCTTTTCTCAAATCAAAGTGTGTTTCTTGTAAGGCGAGCTAGCGTTTGTTTCCCAGTCCTAAATGGAGTTGAATCCCATGCAGTTTCTGGTCCTACGAGCAAGAGATGTTTTCTGGTAAGAAGAGTCACTAGTACGCTCCCATTGTCATACACAGGGCATATAGCACTGGCATCTGTTCCCAGCATGTACAGTGTATTGGACTTAAGAGGATCTACTGTTCTTGTCAGTTTCCTAAGCAGAATTGATCTAGATATGGCCTGTGTGTTTAGGAAGCACAGTTCTTTTGTTTTGAGCAAGCTCACTGTTCTGGCCCTATAGGAAACACAGTAGAGTAGAAGAGTGCTCTTTTCTCAAAAGCAGAGTGTGTTTCTTTTAAGGCGAGCTAGCATTTGTTTCCCAGTCCTAAATGTAGTTGAATCCCATGCAGTATTTCGTCCTATGAGCAAGAGTTGTTTTCAGGTAAGAAGAGTCACTATTTTGTTCCCACTGCCATACACAGTGCAAATAGCACTCGCGTCTGTTCCCAGCAAGTACAGTGTATTGGAATGAAGAGGAGCTACTGTTCTTGTCAGTTTCCTAAGCAGAGTTGAACTAGATATGCCCCATGTATGCAGGAAGCACAGTTCTTTTGTTCTGAGCAAGTTCACTGTCCTGGCCCTTTAGGAAACACAGTAGAGTAGAAGAGTGCTCTTTTCTCAAAAGCAGATTGTGTTTCTTTTAAGGCGAGCTAGTGTTTGTTTCGCAGTCCTTAATGGAGTTGAATCACATGCAGTTTCTGGTCCTACGAGCAAGAGTTGTTTTCTAGTAAGAAGAGTCACTCTTGCGCTCCCATTGCCATAAACAGTGCAAATAGCACTGGCGTCTGTTCCCAGCATGTACAGTGTATTGCACTGAAGAGGATCTACTGTTCTTGTCACTTTCCTCAGCAGAGTTGAACTAGATTTGGCCCATGTGTGTAGGAAGCACAGTTCTTTTGTTCTGAGCAAGCTCACTGTTGTGGCCCTATAGGAAACACAGTAGAGTAGAAGAGTGCTCTTCTCTCAAAATCAGAGTGTGTTTCTTGTAAGGCGAGCTAGCGTTTGTTTCCCAGTCCCTAATGGAGTTGAATCACATGCAATTTCTGGTCCTACGAGCAAGAGTTGTTTTCTGGTAAGGAAAGTCACTATTGTGCTCCCATTCATATACACCGTGCAAATAGCACTCGCGTCAGTTCCCAGCAAGTACAGTGTATTGGACTGAATAGGAGCTACTGTTCTTGTCAGTGTCCTAAGCAGAGATGAACTAGATATGGCCCGTGTGTGTAGGAAGCACAGTTCTTTTGTTCTGAGCAAGCTCACTGTTCTGGCCCTATAGGAAACACATTAGACTAGAATACTGCTCTTTTCTCAAAAGCAGAGTGTGTTTCTTGTAAGGCGAGCTAGCGTTTGTTTCCCAGTCCTAAATGGAGTTGAATCCCATGCAGTTTCTGGTCCTACGAGCAAGAGTTGTTTTCTGGTATCAAGAGTCACTATTGTGCTCCTATTGTCATACACAGGGCAAATAGCACTAGCGTCTGCTCCCAGCATGTACAGTGTATTGGACGGAAGTGGATCTACTGTTCTTGTCAGTTTCCTAAGCAAAATTGAACTAGCTATGGCCATGTGTGTAGGAAGCACAGTTCTTTTGTTCTGAGCAAGCTCACTGTTCTGGCCCTATAGGAAACACAGTAGAGTAGAAGAGTGCTCTTTACTCAAAAGCAGAGTGTGTTTCTTGTAAGTCGAGTTAGCATTTGTTTTCAGGTCCTAAATGTAGTTGAATCCAATGCAGTATTTCGTCCTATGAGCAAGAGTTGTTTTCTGGTAAGAAGAGTCACTATTTTGTTCCCATTGCCATACACAGTGCAAATAGCACTCGCGTCTGTTCCCAGCAAGTACAGTGTATTGGAATGAAGAGGAGCTACTGTTCTTGTCAGTTTCCTAAGGAGAGTTGAACTAGATATGGCCAGTGTGTGTAGGAAACACAGTTATTTTGTTCTGAGCATGCTCACTGTTCGGACCCCATAGGAAACACATTAGAGTAGAAGAGTGCTCTTTCCTAAAAAGCAGAGTAGTTTCTTGTAAGGCGAGCTAGCGTTTGTTTCCCAGTCATACATGGAGTTGAATCACATGCAGTTTCTGGTCCTACGAGCAAGAGTTGTTTTCTGGTAAGAAGAGTCACTATTGTGCTCCCATTTTCATACAAAGGGCAAATACCACTGTCGTCTGTTCCCAGCATGTACAGTGTATTGGACTGAAGAGGATCTACTGTTCTTGTCAGTTTCCTAAGCAGAATTGAACTAGATATGGCCCGTGTGTGTAGGAAGCACAGTTCTTTTGTTCTGAGCAAGCTCACTGTTCTGGCCCTATAGGAAACACAGTAGAGTAGTAGAGTGCTCTTTTCTCAAAAGCGGAGTGTGTTTCTTGTAAGGCGAGCTTGCGTTTGTTTCCCAGTCCTAAATGGAGTTGAATGACATGCAGTTTCTAGTCCTATGAGCAAGAGTTGTTTTCTGGAAAGGAAAGTCACTATTGTGTTCCCTTTGCCATACACAGTGCAAATAGCACTCGCGTCTGTTCCCAGCAATTACAGTGTATTGGACTGAAGAGGAGCTACTGTTCTTGTCAGTTTCCTAAGTAGAGTTGAACTAGATATGGCCCGTGTGTGTAGGAAGCACAGTTCTTTTTTTCTGAGCAAGTTCACTGTTCTGGCCCTATAGGAAACACAGTAGAGTAGAAGTGTGCTCTTTTCTCCAAAGCAGAGTGGGTTTCTTCTACGGCGAACTAGCGTTTGTTTCCAAGTCCTAAATGGAGTTGAATCACATGCAGTTTCTGGTCCTACAAGAAAGAGTTGTTTTCTGGTAAGAAGAGTCACTATTGAGCTCCCATTACCATACACAGGGTAAATAGCACTCGCGTCTGTTGCCAGCATGTACAGGGTAATGCACTGAAGAGGATCTACTGTTCTTGACAGTTACCTAAGCAGAGTTGAACTAGATATGGCCCGTGTGTGTAGGAAGCACAGTTCTTTTGTAATGAGCAAGCTCACTGTTCGGACCACATAGGAAACACAGTAGAATAGAAGAGTGCTCTTTTCTCAAAAGCAGAGTGTGTTTCTTGTAAGGCTAGCTAGTGTTTGTTTCCCAGTCAGAAACAGATTTGAATCTCATGAGTTTCTGGTCCTATGAGCAAGAGTTGTTTTCTGGTAAGAGGAGTCACTATTTCGCTCCCATTGCCATACACAGTGCAAATAGGACTCACGTCTGTTCCCAGCATGTACAGTGTATTGCACTGAAGATGATTTACTGTTCTTGTCAGTTTCCTAAGCAGAGTTGAACTAGATATGGCCCGTGTGTGTAGGAAGCACAGTTCTTTTGTTCTGAGCAAGCTCACTGTTCGGATCCCATAGGAAACACAGTAGAATAGAAGAGTGCTCTTTTCTCAAAAGCAGAGTGTGTTTCTTGTAAGGCAAGCTAGCATTTGTTTCCCAGTCCAAAATGGAGTTGAATCACATGCAGTTTCTGGTCCTACGAGCAAGGGATGTTTTCTGGTAAGGAAAGTCACTATTGTGCTCCCTTTGCCATAAACAGTGCAAATAGCACTCATGTCAGTTCCCAGCAAGTACAGTGTATTGGACTGAAGAGGAGCTACTGTTCTTGGCAGTTTCCTAAGCAGAGTTGACTGAGATATGGCCCGTGTGTGTAGGAAGCACAGTTCTTTTGTTCTGAGCAAGCTCACTGTTTTGGTCCTATACGAAATACAGTAGAGTAGAAGAGTGCTCTTTTCTCAAAGCAGAGTGTGTTTCTTGTAAGGTGAGCTAGCGTTTGTTTCCCAGTCCTAAATGGAGTTGAATTACATGCAGTTTCTTGTCCTACGAGCAAGAGTTGTTTTCTAGTAAGAAGAGTCACTATTGCGCTCCCTTTGTCATACACAGGGCAAATAGCACTCGCATCTGTTCCCAGTAAGTACAGTGTATTGGACTGAAGAGGATCTACTGTTCTTGTCAGTTTCCTAAGCAAAGTTGAACTAGATATGGCCCGTGTGTGCAGGAAGTACACTTCTTTTGTTCAGAGCAAGCTCACTCTTCTGGCCCTATAGGAAACACAGGAGAGTAGAAGAGTGCTCTTTTCTCAAAAGCAGAATGTGTTTCTTATAAGGCGAGCTAGCGTTTGTTTCCCAGTCCTAAATTGAGTTCAATCACATGCAATTTCTGGTCCTATGAGCTAGACTTGTTTTATGGTAAGAAGAGACACTATTGCGCTCCCATTTTCATACACAGGGCAAATAGCACTTGCATCTGTTCCCAGCATGTAAAGTGTATTGGACTGAAGAGGATATACTGTTCTTGTCAGTTTCCTCAGCAGAGTTGAAATAGATTTGGCCCATGTGTGTAGGAAGCACAGTTCTTTTGTTCTGAGCAAGCTGACTGTTCAGACCCCATAGGAAACACAGTAGAGTAGAAAAGTGCTCTTTTCTCAAAAGCAGAGTGTGTTTCTTGTAAGGCGAGCTAGCATTTGTTTGCCAGTCCTAAATGGAGTTGAATCACATGCAGTTTCTCGTCCTACGAGCAAGAGTTGTTTTCTGGTAAGAAGAGTCACTATTGCGCTCCCATTGTCATACACAGGGAAAATAGCACTGGCGTCTGTTCGCAGCATGTACACTGTATTGGACTGAAGAGGATCTACTGTTCTTGTCAGTTTCCTAAGCAGAGTTGAACTAGGTATGGCCGTGTGTGTAGGAAGCACAGTTCTTTTGTTCTTAGCAAGCTCACTGTTCTGGCCATATAGGAAACACATTAGAGTAGAAGAGTGCTCTTTTATCAAAGCAGAGTGTGTTTCTTGTAAGGCGAGCTAGCGTTTGTTTCCCAGTCCTAACTGGAGTTGAACCACATGAAGTTTCTGGTCCTACGAACAAGAGTTGTTTTCTGATAAGTAGAGTCACTATTGCGCTTTCATTGTCATACACAGGGCAAATAGAATTGGCATCTGTTCCCAGCTTGTACAGTGTATTGGACTGAAGAGGATCTAGTGTTCTTGTCAGTTTCCTAAGAAGAAATTAACTAGATATGTCTGTGTGTGTAGGAAGCACAGTTCTTTTGTTCTGAGCAAACTCACTGTTCGGGGACTATAGGAAACACAGTAGAGTAGAAGAGTGCTCTTTTCTCAAAAGCAGAGTGTGTTTCTTGTAAGGCGAGCTAGTGTTTGTTTCCCAGTCATAAATGGAGTTGAATCCCATGCAGTTTCTGGTCCTAGGAGCAAGAGTTGTTTCCTGGTAAGAAGAGTCACTATTGTGTTCCCATTGCCATACACAGTGCAAATAGCACACGTGTCTGTTCCCAGCAAGTACAGTGTATTGGACTGAAGAGAAGCTACTGTTCTTGTCAGTTTCCTAAGCAGAGTTGAACTAGATATTGCCCGAGTGTGTAGAAAGCACATTTCTATTGTTCTGAGCAAGCTCACTGTTCGGACACCGTAGGAAACACAGTAGAGTAGAAGAGTGCTCTTTTCGCAAAAGCAGAGTGTGTTTCTTGTAAGGCGAGCTAGCGTTTGTTTCCCAGTCCTAAATGGAGTTGAGTCACATGCAGTATTTGGTCCTACGAGAAAGAGTTGTTTTCTGGTAAGAAGAGTCACTAGTGTGCTCCCATTGTCATACCCAGGGCAAATAGCACTGGCGTCTGTTCCCAGCATGTACAGTGTATTGGACAGAAGAGGATCTACTGTTCTTGTCAGTTTCCGAAGCAGAATTGAACTAGATATGTCCGTGTGTGTAGGAAGCACAGTTCTTTTGTTCTGAGCAAGCTCACTGTTGTGGCCCTAAGGGAAAAACAGTAGAGTAGAAGAGTGCTCTTCTCTCAAAATCAGAGTGTGTTTCTTGTAAGGCGAGCTAGCGTTTGTTTCCCAGTCCCTAATGGAGTTGAATCACATGCAATTTCTGGTCCTACGAGCAAGAGTTGTTTTCTGGTAAGGAAAGTCACTATTGTGCTCCCATTCATATACACTGTGCAAATACCATTCGCGTCAGTTCCCAGCAAGTACAGTGTATTGGACTGAATAGGAGCTACTGTTCTTGTCAGTGTCCTAAGCAGAGATGAACTAGATATGGCCCGTGTGTGTAGGAAGCACAGTTCTTTTGTTCTGAGCAAGCTTACTCCTCTGGCCCTATAGGAAACACATTAGACTAGAATACTGCTCTTTTCTCAAAAGCAGAGTGTGTTTCTTGTAAGGCGAGCTAGCGTTTGTTTCCCAGTCCTAAATGGAGTTGAATCCCATGCAGTTTCTGGTCCTACGAGCAAGAGTTGTTTTCTGGTATCAAGAGTCACTATTGTGCTCCTATTTTCATACACAGGGCAAATAGCACTGGCGTCTGCTCCCAGCATGTACAGTGTATTGGACGGAAGAGGATCTACTGTTCTTGTCAGTTTCCTAAGCAAAATTGAACTAGCTATGGCCGTGTGTGTAGGAAGCACAGTTCTTTTCTTCTGAGCAAGCTCACTGTTCGGACCCCAGAGGAAATACAGTAGAGTAGAAGTGTGCCCTTTTCTCAAAAGCAGAGTGTGTTTCTTGTTAGGCGATCTAGCGTTTGTTTCTCAGTCCTAAATGGAGTAGAATCACATGCAGTTTCTGGTCCTACGAGCAAGAGTTGTTTTCTGGTAAGAAGAGTCACTAGTGAGCTCCCATTTTCATACACAGGGCATATAGCACTGGCGTCTGTTCCCAGCATGTACACTGTATTGGACTTAAGAGGATCTACTGTTCTTGTAAGTTTCCTAAGCAGAATTGATCTAGATATGGCCCGTGTGTGTAGGAAGCACAATTCTTTTGTTTTGAGCAAGCTCACTGTTCTGGCCCTATAGGAAACACAGTAGAGTAGAAGAGTGCTCTTTTCTCAAAAGCAGAGTGTGTTTCTTGTAAGGCGAGCTAGCATTTGTTTCCAGGTCCTAAATGTAGTTGAATCCCATGCAGTATTTCGTCCTATGAGCAAGAGTTGTTTTCTGGTAAGAAGAGTCACTATTTTGTTCCCATTGCCATACACAGTGCAAATAGCACTCGCGTAGTTCCCAGCAAGTACAGTGTATTGGAATGAAGAGGAGCTGTTGTTCTTGTCAGTTTCCTAAGGAGAGTTGAACTAGATATGGCCCGTGTGTGTAGGAAGCACAGTTATTTTGTTCTGAGCATGCTCACTGTTCGGACCCCATAGAAAACACATTAGAGTAGAAGAGTGCTCTTTTCTAAAAAGCAGAGTTTGTTTCGTGTACGGCGAGCTAGCGTTTATTTCCCAGTCATACATGGAGTTGAATCACATGCAGTTTCTCGTCCTACGAGCAAGAGTTGTTGTCTGGTAAGAAGAGTCACTATTGTGCTCCCATTGTCATACAAAGGGCAAAAAGCACTGTCGTCTGTTCCCAGCATGTACAGTGTATTGGACTGAAGAGGATCTACTGTTCTTGTCAGTTTCCTAAGCAGAATTGAACTAGCTATGGCCGTGTGTGTAGGAAGCACAGTTCTTTTCTTCTGAGCAAGCTCACTGTTCGGACCCCATAGGAAATACAGTAGAGTAGAAGAGTGTCCTTTTCTCAAATCAAAGTGTGTTTCTTGTAAGGCGAGCTAGCGTTTGTTTCCCAGTCCTAAATGGAGTTGAATCCCATGCAGTTTCTGGTCCTACGAGCAAGAGATGTTTTCTGGTAAGAAGAGTCACTAGTACGCTCCCATTGTCATACACAGGGCATATAGCACTGGCATCTGTTCCCAGCATGTACAGTGTATTGGACTTAAGAGGATCTACTGTTCTTGTCAGTTTCCTAAGCAGAATTGATCTAGATATGGCCTGTGTGTTTAGGAAGCACAGTTCTTTTGTTTTGAGCAAGCTCACTGTTCTGGCCCTATAGGAAACACAGTAGAGTAGAAGAGTGCTCTTTTCTCAAAAGCAGAGTGTGTTTCTTTTAAGGCGAGCTAGCATTTGTTTCCCAGTCCTAAATGTAGTTGAATCCCATGCAGTATTTCGTCCTATGAGCAAGAGTTGTTTTCAGGTAAGAAGAGTCACTATTTTGTTCCCACTGCCATACACAGTGCAAATAGCACTCGCGTCTGTTCCCAGCAAGTACAGTGTATTGGAATGAAGAGGAGCTACTGTTCTTGTCAGTTTCCTAAGCAGAGTTGAACTAGATATGCCCCATGTATGCAGGAAGCACAGTTCTTTTGTTCTGAGCAAGTTCACTGTCCTGGCCCTTTAGGAAACACAGTAGAGTAGAAGAGTGCTCTTTTCTCAAAAGCAGATTGTGTTTCTTTTAAGGCGAGCTAGTGTTTGTTTCGCAGTCCTTAATGGAGTTGAATCACATGCAGTTTCTGGTCCTACGAGCAAGAGTTGTTTTCTAGTAAGAAGAGTCACTCTTGCGCTCCCATTGCCATAAACAGTGCAAATAGCACTGGCGTCTGTTCCCAGCATGTACAGTGTATTGCACTGAAGAGGATCTACTGTTCTTGTCACTTTCCTCAGCAGAGTTGAACTAGATTTGGCCCATGTGTGTAGGAAGCACAGTTCTTTTGTTCTGAGCAAGCTCACTGTTGTGGCCCTATAGGAAACACAGTAGAGTAGAAGAGTGCTCTTCTCTCAAAATCAGAGTGTGTTTCTTGTAAGGCGAGCTAGCGTTTGTTTCCCAGTCCCTAATGGAGTTGAATCACATGCAATTTCTGGTCCTACGAGCAAGAGTTGTTTTCTGGTAAGGAAAGTCACTATTGTGCTCCCATTCATATACACCGTGCAAATAGCACTCGCGTCAGTTCCCAGCAAGTACAGTGTATTGGACTGAATAGGAGCTACTGTTCTTGTCAGTGTCCTAAGCAGAGATGAACTAGATATGGCCCGTGTGTGTAGGAAGCACAGTTCTTTTGTTCTGAGCAAGCTCACTGTTCTGGCCCTATAGGAAACACATTAGACTAGAATACTGCTCTTTTCTCAAAAGCAGAGTGTGTTTCTTGTAAGGCGAGCTAGCGTTTGTTTCCCAGTCCTAAATGGAGTTGAATCCCATGCAGTTTCTGGTCCTACGAGCAAGAGTTGTTTTCTGGTATCAAGAGTCACTATTGTGCTCCTATTGTCATACACAGGGCAAATAGCACTAGCGTCTGCTCCCAGCATGTACAGTGTATTGGACGGAAGTGGATCTACTGTTCTTGTCAGTTTCCTAAGCAAAATTGAACTAGCTATGGCCATGTGTGTAGGAAGCACAGTTCTTTTGTTCTGAGCAAGCTCACTGTTCTGGCCCTATAGGAAACACAGTAGAGTAGAAGAGTGCTCTTTACTCAAAAGCAGAGTGTGTTTCTTGTAAGTCGAGTTAGCATTTGTTTTCAGGTCCTAAATGTAGTTGAATCCAATGCAGTATTTCGTCCTATGAGCAAGAGTTGTTTTCTGGTAAGAAGAGTCACTATTTTGTTCCCATTGCCATACACAGTGCAAATAGCACTCGCGTCTGTTCCCAGCAAGTACAGTGTATTGGAATGAAGAGGAGCTACTGTTCTTGTCAGTTTCCTAAGGAGAGTTGAACTAGATATGGCCAGTGTGTGTAGGAAACACAGTTATTTTGTTCTGAGCATGCTCACTGTTCGGACCCCATAGGAAACACATTAGAGTAGAAGAGTGCTCTTTCCTAAAAAGCAGAGTAGTTTCTTGTAAGGCGAGCTAGCGTTTGTTTCCCAGTCATACATGGAGTTGAATCACATGCAGTTTCTGGTCCTACGAGCAAGAGTTGTTTTCTGGTAAGAAGAGTCACTATTGTGCTCCCATTTTCATACAAAGGGCAAATACCACTGTCGTCTGTTCCCAGCATGTACAGTGTATTGGACTGAAGAGGATCTACTGTTCTTGTCAGTTTCCTAAGCAGAATTGAACTAGATATGGCCCGTGTGTGTAGGAAGCACAGTTCTTTTGTTCTGAGCAAGCTCACTGTTCTGGCCCTATAGGAAACACAGTAGAGTAGTAGAGTGCTCTTTTCTCAAAAGCGGAGTGTGTTTCTTGTAAGGCGAGCTTGCGTTTGTTTCCCAGTCCTAAATGGAGTTGAATGACATGCAGTTTCTAGTCCTATGAGCAAGAGTTGTTTTCTGGAAAGGAAAGTCACTATTGTGTTCCCTTTGCCATACACAGTGCAAATAGCACTCGCGTCTGTTCCCAGCAATTACAGTGTATTGGACTGAAGAGGAGCTACTGTTCTTGTCAGTTTCCTAAGTAGAGTTGAACTAGATATGGCCCGTGTGTGTAGGAAGCACAGTTCTTTTTTTCTGAGCAAGTTCACTGTTCTGGCCCTATAGGAAACACAGTAGAGTAGAAGTGTGCTCTTTTCTCCAAAGCAGAGTGGGTTTCTTCTACGGCGAACTAGCGTTTGTTTCCAAGTCCTAAATGGAGTTGAATCACATGCAGTTTCTGGTCCTACAAGAAAGAGTTGTTTTCTGGTAAGAAGAGTCACTATTGAGCTCCCATTACCATACACAGGGTAAATAGCACTCGCGTCTGTTGCCAGCATGTACAGGGTAATGCACTGAAGAGGATCTACTGTTCTTGACAGTTACCTAAGCAGAGTTGAACTAGATATGGCCCGTGTGTGTAGGAAGCACAGTTCTTTTGTAATGAGCAAGCTCACTGTTCGGACCACATAGGAAACACAGTAGAATAGAAGAGTGCTCTTTTCTCAAAAGCAGAGTGTGTTTCTTGTAAGGCTAGCTAGTGTTTGTTTCCCAGTCAGAAACAGATTTGAATCTCATGAGTTTCTGGTCCTATGAGCAAGAGTTGTTTTCTGGTAAGAGGAGTCACTATTTCGCTCCCATTGCCATACACAGTGCAAATAGGACTCACGTCTGTTCCCAGCATGTACAGTGTATTGCACTGAAGATGATTTACTGTTCTTGTCAGTTTCCTAAGCAGAGTTGAACTAGATATGGCCCGTGTGTGTAGGAAGCACAGTTCTTTTGTTCTGAGCAAGCTCACTGTTCGGATCCCATAGGAAACACAGTAGAATAGAAGAGTGCTCTTTTCTCAAAAGCAGAGTGTGTTTCTTGTAAGGCAAGCTAGCATTTGTTTCCCAGTCCAAAATGGAGTTGAATCACATGCAGTTTCTGGTCCTACGAGCAAGGGATGTTTTCTGGTAAGGAAAGTCACTATTGTGCTCCCTTTGCCATAAACAGTGCAAATAGCACTCATGTCAGTTCCCAGCAAGTACAGTGTATTGGACTGAAGAGGAGCTACTGTTCTTGGCAGTTTCCTAAGCAGAGTTGACTGAGATATGGCCCGTGTGTGTAGGAAGCACAGTTCTTTTGTTCTGAGCAAGCTCACTGTTTTGGTCCTATACGAAATACAGTAGAGTAGAAGAGTGCTCTTTTCTCAAAGCAGAGTGTGTTTCTTGTAAGGTGAGCTAGCGTTTGTTTCCCAGTCCTAAATGGAGTTGAATTACATGCAGTTTCTTGTCCTACGAGCAAGAGTTGTTTTCTAGTAAGAAGAGTCACTATTGCGCTCCCTTTGTCATACACAGGGCAAATAGCACTCGCATCTGTTCCCAGTAAGTACAGTGTATTGGACTGAAGAGGATCTACTGTTCTTGTCAGTTTCCTAAGCAAAGTTGAACTAGATATGGCCCGTGTGTGCAGGAAGTACACTTCTTTTGTTCAGAGCAAGCTCACTCTTCTGGCCCTATAGGAAACACAGGAGAGTAGAAGAGTGCTCTTTTCTCAAAAGCAGAATGTGTTTCTTATAAGGCGAGCTAGCGTTTGTTTCCCAGTCCTAAATTGAGTTCAATCACATGCAATTTCTGGTCCTATGAGCTAGACTTGTTTTATGGTAAGAAGAGACACTATTGCGCTCCCATTTTCATACACAGGGCAAATAGCACTTGCATCTGTTCCCAGCATGTAAAGTGTATTGGACTGAAGAGGATCTACTGTTCTTGTCAGTTTCCTAAGCAGAGTTGAACTAGATATGGCCCGTGTGTGTAGGAAGCACAGTTCTTTTGTTCTGAGCTAGCGTTTGTTTCCCAGTCCTAAATGTAGTTGAATTTCATGCAGTTTCTTGTCCTATGAGCAAGAGTTGTTTTCTGGTAAGAAGAGTCACTATTGTGCTCCCATTGCCATACACAGTGCAAACAACATTCGCTACTGTTCTTTGCAAGTACAGTGTATTGGACAGAAGAGGAGCTACTGTTCTTGTCCGTTTCCTAAGCAGAGTTGAACTAGATATGGCCCGTGTTTGTAGGAAGCACAGTCCTTTTGCTCTGAGCAAGGTCACTGTTCGGACCCCATAGGAAACACAGTAGAGTAGAAGAGTGCTCTTTTCACAAAAGCAGAGTGTATTTCTTGTAAGGCTAGCTAGCGTTTGTTTCACAGTCCTAAATGGAGTTGAATCACATGTATTTCTGATCCTAGGAGCAAGAGTTGTTTTCTGGTAAGAAGAGTCACTTTTGTGCTCCCATTGTCATACACAGGGCAAATAGCACTGGCGTTTGTTCCCAGCATGTACAGTGTATTGGACTGAAGATGATCTACTGTTCTTGTCAGTTTTCTAAGCAGAGTTAAACAAGATATGGTCCGTGTGTGTAGGAAGCAGAGTTGTTTTGTTCTGAGCAAGCTCACTGTTTTGGCCCTATAGGAAACAAAGTAGAGTAGAAGAGTGCTCTTTTCTCAAAAGCAGAGTGTGTTTCTTGTAAGGCGAGCTAGCTTTTGTTTCCCAGTCCTAAATGGAGTTGAATCACATGCAGTTTCTCGTCCTACAAGCAAGAGTTGTTTTCTAGTAAGAAGAGTCACTATTGTGCTCCCTGTGTCATACACAGGGCAAATAGCACTCGCGTCTGTTCCCAGGATGTACAGTGTACTGGACTGAAGAGGATCTACTGCTCTTGTCAGTTTCCTAAGCAGAGTTGAACTAGATATGGCCCGTGTGTGTAGGAAGCACAGTTCTTTTGTTCTGAGCAAGCTCACTGTTCGGACCCCATAGGAAACACAGTAGAGTAGAAGAGTGCTATTTTCTCAAAAGCAGAGTGTGTTTCTTGTAAGGCTAGCTAGTGTTTGTTTCCCTGTCAGAAACAGATTTGAATCTCATGCCGTTTCTGGTCCTATGAGCAAGAGTTGTTTTCTGGTAAAAGGAGTCACTATTTCGCTCCCATTGCCATACACACTGAAAATAGGACTCGTGTCTGCGAACTGCAAGTACAGTATATTGGACTGAAGAGGAGCTACTGTTCTTGTCAGTTTCCTAAGCAGAGTTGAACTAGATATGGCCTGTTTGTGTAGGAAGCACAGTACTTTTGTTCTGAGCAAGCTCACTGTTCTGGCCCTATAGGAAACACAGTAGAGTAGAAGAGTGCTCTTTTCTCCAAAGCAGAGTGTGTTTCGTGTAAGTTGAGCTAGCGTTTGTTTTCCAGTCCTAAATGGACTTGAATCACATGCAGTTTCTGGTCCTACGAGCAAGAATTGTTTTCTGGTAAGAAGAGTCACTATTGCGCTCCCATTGACATACACAGGGCAAATAGCACTTGCGTCTGTTCCCAGCAAGTACAGTGTATTAGACAGAAGAGGAGCTACTGTTCTTGTCAGTTTCTTAACCAGAGTTGAAGTAGTTATGTCCCGTGTGTGTGAAGCACAGTTCTTTTGTTCTGAGCAAGCTCACTTTTCGGACCCCATAGTAAACACTGTAGAGTAGAAGAGTGCTCTTTTCTCAAAAGCAGAGTGTGTTTCTTGTAAGGCGAGCTAGCGTTTGTTTCCCAGTCCTAAATGGCGTTGAATCACATGCAGTTTCTGGTCCCACGAGCAAGAGTTGTTTTCTGGTAAGAAGAGTCAATATTGTGCTCCCATTGTCATACACTGGGCAATAGCACTGGCGTTTGTTCCCAACATGTACAGTGTATTGGACTGAAGAGGATCTACTGTTCTTGCTAGTATCCTAAGCAGAGTTGAACTAGATATGGCCCGTGTGTGTAGGAAGCACAGTTCTTTTGTTCTGAGCAAGCTCACTGTTCTGGCCCTATAGGAAACACAGTAGAGTAGAAGAGTGCTCTTTTCTCAAAAGCAGAGTGTGTTTCTTGTAAGGTGAGCTAGCGTTTGTTTCCCAGTCCTAAATGGAGTTGAATCACATGCAGTTTTTGGTCCTACGAGCAAGGGATGTTTTCTGGTAAGGAAAGTCACTATTGCACTCCCTTTGCCATACACAGTTCAAATAGCACTCGCGTCTTTTCCCAGCAACTACAGTGTATTGGACTGAAGAGGAGCTACTGTTCTTCGCAGTTTCCTAAGCAGAGTTGAACTAGATATGGCCTGTGTGTGTAGGAAGCACAGTTCTTTTGCTCTGAGCAAGCTCACTGTTCTGGCCCTATAGGAAACACAATAGAGTAGAAGAGTGCTCTTTTCTCAAAAGCAGAGTGTGTTTCTTCTAAGGCGAGCTAGCATTTGTTTCCAAGTCCTAAATGGAGTTGAATCACATGCAGTTTTTGGTCCTACGAGCAAGAGTTGTTTTCTGGTAAGAAGAGTCACTATTGCGCTCCCATTGCCATACACAGTGCAAATAGCACTCGCATCTGTTCCCAGGAAGTACAGTGTATTGGAGTGAAGAGGATCTACTGTTCTTGTCAGTTTCCTAAGCAGAGTTGAACTAGATATGGCCCGTGTGTGTAGGAAGCACAGTTCTTTTGTTCTGAGCAAGCTCATTGTTCGGACTCCATAGAAAACACAGTAGAGTAGAAGAGTGCTCTTTTCTCAGAAGCAGAGTGTGTTTCTTGTAAGGCTTGCTAGTGTTTGTTTCCCAGTCAGAGTCGGAGTTGAATCTCATGCAGTTTCTGGTCCTACGAGCAAGAGTTGTTTTCTGGGAAGAGGAGTCACTATTGCGCACCCATTGCCATACACAGTACAAATAGGACTCGCGTCTTCTACCTGCAAGTACAGTGTATTGGACTGAAGAGGAGCTACTGTTCTTGTCAGTTTCCTAAGCAGAGTTGAACTAGATATGGCCCGTTTGTGTAGGAAGCACTGTTCTTTTGTTCTGAGCAAGCTCACTGTTCTGGCCCTATAGGAAACACAGTAAAGTAGAAGATTGCTCTTTTCCCAAAACCAGAGTGTGTTTGTTGTAAGGCAAACTAGCGTTTGTTTCCCAGTCCTAAATGGAGTTGAATCACATGCAGTTTCTGGTCCTACGAGCAAGAGTTGTTTTCTGGCAAGGAAAGTCACTATTGTGCTCCTTTTGCCATACACAGTGCAAATAGCACTTGCGTCTGTTCCCAGCAAGTACAGTGTATTGGACTGAAGAGGAGCTACTGTCCTTGTCAGTTTCCTAAGCAGAGTTGAACTAGATATGGCCCGTGTGTGTAGGAAGCACAGTTCTTTTGTTCTGAGCAAGCTCACTGTTCTGGCCCTATAGAAAACACAGTAGAGTAGAAGAGTGGTCTTTTCTCAAAAGCAGAGTGTTTCTTCTAAGGCAAGCTAGCGTTTGTTTCCCAGGCCTAAATCGAGTTCAATCACATGCAGTTTCTGGTCCTAAGAGCAAGAGTTGTTTTCTGGTAAGAAGAGTCACTATTGTGCTCCCATTGGCACACACAGTGCAAATAGCACTCGTGTCTGCTCCCAACAAGTACAGTGTATTGGACTGAAGAGGAGCTACTGTTCTTGTCAGTTTCCTAAGCAGAGTTGAACTAGATATAGCCCGTGTGTGTAGGAAGCACAGTTCTTTTGTTCTGAGCAAGCTCACTCTTCTGGCCCTATAGGAAACACAGTAGAGTAGAAGAGTGCTCTTTTCTCAAAAGCAGAGCGTGTTTCTTGTAAGGAGAGCTAGCGTTTGTTTCCCAGTCCTAAATGGAGTTGAATCACATGCAGTTTCTGGTCCTACGAGCAAGAGTTGTTTTCTGGTAAGAAGAGTCACTATTGGGCTCCCATTGTCATACACTGGGCAAATATCACTGGAGTCTGTTCCCAGTATGTACACTGTATTGGACTGAAGAGGATCTACTGTTCTTGTCAGTTTCCTAAGCAGAGTTGAACTAGATATGGCCTGTGTGTGTAGGAAGCACAGTTCTTTTGTTCTGAGCAAGCTCACTGTTCGGACCCCATAGGAAACACAGTAGAGTAGAAGAGTGCTATTTTCTCAAAAGCAGAGTGTGTTTCTTGTAAGGCTAGCTAGTGTTTGTTTCCCTGTCAGAAACAGATTTGAATCTCATGCCGTTTCTGGTCCTATGAGCAAGAGTTGTTTTCTGGTAAAAGGAGTCACTATTTCGCTCCCATTGCCATACACACTGAAAATAGGACTCGTGTCTGCGAACTGCAAGTACAGTATATTGGACTGAAGAGGAGCTACTGTTCTTGTCAGTTTCCTAAGCAGAGTTGAACTAGATATGGCCTGTTTGTGTAGGAAGCACAGTACTTTTGTTCTGAGCAAGCTCACTGTTCTGGCCCTATAGGAAACACAGTAGAGTAGAAGAGTGCTCTTTTCTCCAAAGCAGAGTGTGTTTCGTGTAAGTTGAGCTAGCGTTTGTTTTCCAGTCCTAAATGGACTTGAATCACATGCAGTTTCTGGTCCTACGAGCAAGAATTGTTTTCTGGTAAGAAGAGTCACTATTGCGCTCCCATTGACATACACAGGGCAAATAGCACTTGCGTCTGTTCCCAGCAAGTACAGTGTATTAGACAGAAGAGGAGCTACTGTTCTTGTCAGTTTCTTAACCAGAGTTGAAGTAGTTATGTCCCGTGTGTGTGAAGCACAGTTCTTTTGTTCTGAGCAAGCTCACTTTTCGGACCCCATAGTAAACACTGTAGAGTAGAAGAGTGCTCTTTTCTCAAAAGCAGAGTGTGTTTCTTGTAAGGCGAGCTAGCGTTTGTTTCCCAGTCCTAAATGGCGTTGAATCACATGCAGTTTCTGGTCCCACGAGCAAGAGTTGTTTTCTGGTAAGAAGAGTCAATATTGTGCTCCCATTGTCATACACTGGGCAATAGCACTGGCGTTTGTTCCCAACATGTACAGTGTATTGGACTGAAGAGGATCTACTGTTCTTGCTAGTATCCTAAGCAGAGTTGAACTAGATATGGCCCGTGTGTGTAGGAAGCACAGTTCTTTTGTTCTGAGCAAGCTCACTGTTCTGGCCCTATAGGAAACACAGTAGAGTAGAAGAGTGCTCTTTTCTCAAAAGCAGAGTGTGTTTCTTGTAAGGTGAGCTAGCGTTTGTTTCCCAGTCCTAAATGGAGTTGAATCACATGCAGTTTTTGGTCCTACGAGCAAGGGATGTTTTCTGGTAAGGAAAGTCACTATTGCACTCCCTTTGCCATACACAGTTCAAATAGCACTCGCGTCTTTTCCCAGCAACTACAGTGTATTGGACTGAAGAGGAGCTACTGTTCTTCGCAGTTTCCTAAGCAGAGTTGAACTAGATATGGCCTGTGTGTGTAGGAAGCACAGTTCTTTTGCTCTGAGCAAGCTCACTGTTCTGGCCCTATAGGAAACACAATAGAGTAGAAGAGTGCTCTTTTCTCAAAAGCAGAGTGTGTTTCTTCTAAGGCGAGCTAGCATTTGTTTCCAAGTCCTAAATGGAGTTGAATCACATGCAGTTTTTGGTCCTACGAGCAAGAGTTGTTTTCTGGTAAGAAGAGTCACTATTGCGCTCCCATTGCCATACACAGTGCAAATAGCACTCGCATCTGTTCCCAGGAAGTACAGTGTATTGGAGTGAAGAGGATCTACTGTTCTTGTCAGTTTCCTAAGCAGAGTTGAACTAGATATGGCCCGTGTGTGTAGGAAGCACAGTTCTTTTGTTCTGAGCAAGCTCATTGTTCGGACTCCATAGAAAACACAGTAGAGTAGAAGAGTGCTCTTTTCTCAGAAGCAGAGTGTGTTTCTTGTAAGGCTTGCTAGTGTTTGTTTCCCAGTCAGAGTCGGAGTTGAATCTCATGCAGTTTCTGGTCCTACGAGCAAGAGTTGTTTTCTGGGAAGAGGAGTCACTATTGCGCACCCATTGCCATACACAGTACAAATAGGACTCGCGTCTTCTACCTGCAAGTACAGTGTATTGGACTGAAGAGGAGCTACTGTTCTTGTCAGTTTCCTAAGCAGAGTTGAACTAGATATGGCCCGTTTGTGTAGGAAGCACTGTTCTTTTGTTCTGAGCAAGCTCACTGTTCTGGCCCTATAGGAAACACAGTAAAGTAGAAGATTGCTCTTTTCCCAAAACCAGAGTGTGTTTGTTGTAAGGCAAACTAGCGTTTGTTTCCCAGTCCTAAATGGAGTTGAATCACATGCAGTTTCTGGTCCTACGAGCAAGAGTTGTTTTCTGGCAAGGAAAGTCACTATTGTGCTCCTTTTGCCATACACAGTGCAAATAGCACTTGCGTCTGTTCCCAGCAAGTACAGTGTATTGGACTGAAGAGGAGCTACTGTCCTTGTCAGTTTCCTAAGCAGAGTTGAACTAGATATGGCCCGTGTGTGTAGGAAGCACAGTTCTTTTGTTCTGAGCAAGCTCACTGTTCTGGCCCTATAGAAAACACAGTAGAGTAGAAGAGTGGTCTTTTCTCAAAAGCAGAGTGTTTCTTCTAAGGCAAGCTAGCGTTTGTTTCCCAGGCCTAAATCGAGTTCAATCACATGCAGTTTCTGGTCCTAAGAGCAAGAGTTGTTTTCTGGTAAGAAGAGTCACTATTGTGCTCCCATTGGCACACACAGTGCAAATAGCACTCGTGTCTGCTCCCAACAAGTACAGTGTATTGGACTGAAGAGGAGCTACTGTTCTTGTCAGTTTCCTAAGCAGAGTTGAACTAGATATAGCCCGTGTGTGTAGGAAGCACAGTTCTTTTGTTCTGAGCAAGCTCACTCTTCTGGCCCTATAGGAAACACAGTAGAGTAGAAGAGTGCTCTTTTCTCAAAAGCAGAGCGTGTTTCTTGTAAGGAGAGCTAGCGTTTGTTTCCCAGTCCTAAATGGAGTTGAATCACATGCAGTTTCTGGTCCTACGAGCAAGAGTTGTTTTCTGGTAAGAAGAGTCACTATTGGGCTCCCATTGTCATACACTGGGCAAATATCACTGGAGTCTGTTCCCAGTATGTACACTGTATTGGACTGAAGAGGATCTACTGTTCTTGTCAGTTTCCTAAGCAGAGTTGAACTAGATATGGCCTGTGTGTGTAGGAAGCACAGTTCTTTTGTTCTGAGCAAGCTCACTGTTCTGGCCCTATAGGAAACACAGTAGAGTAGAAGAGTGCTCTTTTCTCAAAAGCAGAGTGTGTTTCTTGTAAGGTGAGCTAGCGTTTATTTCCCAGTCCTAAATGGAGTTGAATCACATGCAGTTTTTGGTCCTACGAGCAAGAGATGTTTTCTGGTAAGGAAAGTCACTATTGCGCTCCCTTTGCCATACACAGTTAAAATAGCACTCGCGTCTTTTCCCAGCAAGTACAGTGTATTGGACTGAAGAGGAGCTACTGTTCTTCTCAGTTTCCTCAGCAGAGTTGAACTAGATATGGCCTGTGTGTGTAGGAAGCACAGTTCTTTTGCTCTGAGCAAGCCCACTGTTCTGGCTCTATAGGAAACACAGTAGAGTAGAAGAGTGCTCTTTTCTCAAAAGCAGAGTGTGTTTCTTCTAAGGCGAGCTAGCGTTTGTTTCCAAGTCCCAAAAGGAGTTGAATCACATGCAGTTTCTGGTCCTACAAGCAAGAGTTGTTTTCAGGTAAGAAGAGTCATTATTGCGCTCCCTTTGAAATACAGAGGGCAAATAGCACTCGTGTCTGTTCCCAGCAAGTACAGTGTATTGGACTGAGGAGGAGCTACTGTTCTTGTCAGTTTCCTAAGCAGAGTTGAACTAGATATGGCCTGTGTGTGTAGGAAGCACAGTTCTTTTGTTCTGAGCAAGCTCATTCTTCTGGCCCAATAGGAAACACAGTAGAGTAGAAGGGTGCTCTTTTCTCAAAAGCAGAGTGTGTTTCTTGTAAGGCGAGCTAGCGTTTGTTTCCCAGTCCTAAATGGAGTTGAATCACATGCAGTTTCTGTCCTACGAGCAAGAGATGTTTTCTGGAAAGGAAAGTCACTATTGTGCTCCCTTTGCCATACACAGTTCAAATAGCACTCGCGTCTTTTCCCAGCAAGTACAGTGTATTGGACTGAAGAGGAGCTACTGTTCTTGTCAGTTCCCTAAGCAGAGTTGAACTAGATATGGCCCATGTGTGTGTAGGAAGCAAAGTTCTTTTGTTCTGAGCAAGCTCACTGTTCTGGCCCTATAGGAAACACAATAGAGTAGAAGAGTGCTCTTTTCTCAAAAGCAGAGTGTGTTTTTTCTAAGGTCAGCTAGCGTTTGTTTACAAGTCCTAAATGGAGTTGAATCACATGCAGTTTTTGGTCCTATGAGCAAGAGTTGTTTTCTGGTAAGGATAGTCACTATTGCGCTCCCATTTACATACACAGTGCAAATAGCACTCGCATCTGTTCCCAGCAAGTACAGTGTATTGGACTGAAGAGGAGCTAACGTTCTTGTCAGTTCCCTAAGCAGAGTTGAACTAGATATGGCCCGTTTGTGTAGGAAGCACAGTTCTTTTGTTCTGAGCAAGCTCACTGTTCTGGCCCTATAGGAAACACAGTAGAGTAGAAGAGTGCTCTTTTCTCAAAAGCAGAGTGTGTTTCTTGTAAGGCGAGCTTGTGTTTGTTTCCCTGTCCTAAATGGAGTTGAATCACATGCAGTTTCTGGTCCTACGAGCAAGAGTTGTTTTCTGGAAAGGAAAGTCACTATTGTGCTCCCTTTGCCATACACAGTGCAAATAGCACTCGTGTCTGTTCCCAGCAAGTACAGTGTATTGGACTGAAGAGGAGCTACTGCTCTTGTCAGTTTCCTAAGCAGAGTTGCACTAGATATGGCCCGTGTGTGTAGTAAGCACAGTTCTTTGTTCTGAGCAATCTCACTGTTCGGACCCCAGAGGAAACACAGTAGAATAGAAGAGTGCTCTTTACTCAAAAGCAGAGTGTGTTCCTTGTAAGCGAGCTAGTGTTTGTTTCCAAGTCCTAAATGGAGTTGAATCACATACAGTTTCTGGTCCTACGAGCAAGAGTTGTTTTCTGGTAAGAAGAGTCACTATTGCCCTCCCATTGTCATACACAGGGCAAATAGCACTGGCGTCTCTTCCCAGGATGTACAGTGTATTGGACTGAAGAGGAGCTACTGTTCTTGTCAGTTTCCTAAGCAGAGTTGAAGTAGATATGGCCCGTGTGTGTAGGAAGCACAGTTCTTTTGTTCTGAGCAAGCTCACTGTTCAGACACCATAGGAAACACAGTAGAATAGAAGAGTGCTCTTTTCTCAAAAGCAGAGTGTGTTTCTTGTAAGGCGAGCTAGCGTTTGTTTCCCAGTCTTAAATGGAGTTGAATTACATGCAGTTTCTTGTCTTATGAGCAAGAGTTGTTTTCTGGTAAGTAGAGTCACTATTGCGCTCCTATTGCCATACACAGTGCAAACAACACTTGCTACTGTTCTTTGCAAGTACAGTGTATTGGACAGAAGAGGAGCTACTGTTCTTGTCAGTTTTCTAAGGAGAGTTGAACTAGATATGGCCTGTGTGTGTAGGAAGCACAGTTCTTTTGTTCTGAGCAAGCTCTCTGTTCAGACCCCATAGGAAACACAGTAGAATAGAAGAGTGCTCTTTTCTCAAAAGCAGAGTGTGTTTCTTGTAAGGCGATCTAGCGTTTGTTTGCCAGTCCAAAATGGCGTTGAATCACATGCAGTTTATGGTCCTACGAGCAAGGGATGTTTTCTAGTAAGGAAAGTCACTATTGAGCTCCCATTGTCATACACAAGGCAAATAGCACTGGCGTCTGTTCCCAGCATTTACAGTTTATTGGACTGAAGAGGAGCTATTGTTCTTGTCAGTTTCCTAAGCAGAGTTGAAGTAGATGTGGCTCGTGTGTGTAGGAAGCACAGTTCTTTGTTCTGGGCAAGCTCACTGTTCTGGCCCTATATAAAACACATTAGAGTAGAATACTGCTCTTTTCTCAAAATCAGAGTGTGTTTCTTGTAAGGCAAGCTAGCATTTGTTTCCCAGTCCTAAATGGAGTTGAATCACATGCAGTTTCTGGTTCTACAAGCAAGAGTTGTTTTCTGGTATGAAGAGTCACTATTGTGCTCCCATTGTCATACACAGGGCAAATAGCACTGGCATCTGTTCCCAGCATGTACAGTGTATTGCACTGAAGAGGATCTACTGTTCTTGTCAGTTTCCAAAGCAGAATTGAACTAGATATGGCCGTGTGTGTAGGAAGCACAGTTCTTTTGTTCTGAGCAAGCTCAATGTTTTGGCCTTATAGGAAACACAGTAGAGTAGAAGAGTGCTCTTTTCTCAAAAGCAGAGTGCGTTTTTTGTAAGGCGAGCTAGTGTTTGTTTCCCAGTCCTAAATGGAATTGAATCACATGCAGTTTCTAGTCCTACGAGCAAGAGTTGTTTTCTGGAAGGAAAGTCACTATTGTGCTCCCTTTGCCATAAACAGTGCAAATAGCACTCACGTCTGTTCCCAGCAAGTACAGTGTATTGGACTGAAGATGATCTACTGCTCTTGTCAGTTTCCTAAGCAGCGTTGAACTAGATATGGCCCGTGTGTGTAGGAAGCACAGTTCTTTTGTTCTGAGCAAACTCACTGTTCGGACCCCTTAGGAAACACAGTAGAGTAGAAGAGTGCTATTTTCTCAAAAGCAGAGTGTGTTTCTTGTAAGGCTAGCTAGTGTTTGTTTCCCTGTCCGAAACAGATTTGAATCTCATGCCGTTTCTGATCCTACGAGCAAGAGTTGTTTTCTGGTAAAAGGAGTCACTATTTCGCTCCCATTGCCATACACTGCAAATAGGACTCGTGTCTGCGACCTGCAAGTACAGTGTATTGGACTGAAGAGGAGCTACTGTTCTTGTCAGGTTCCTAAGCAGAGTTGAACTAGATATGGCCCGTGTGTGTAGGAAGCACAGTTCTTTTGTTCTGAGCTAGCTCACTCTTCTGGCCTATAGGAAACACAGTAGAGTAGAAGAGAGCTCTTTTCTCAAAAGCAGAGTGTGTTTTTTGTAAGGCGAGCTTGCGTTTGATTCCCAGTCCTAAATGGAGTTGAATGACATGCAGTTTGTAGTCCTATGAGCAAGAGTTGTTTTCTGGAAAGGAAAGTCACTATTGTGCTACCTTTGCCATACACAGTGCAAATAGCACTCGCGTCTGTTCCCAGCAAGTACAGTGTATTGGACTGAAGAGGAGCTACTGTTCTTGTCAGTTTCCTAAGCAGAGTTGAACTAGATATGGCACGTGTTTGTAGGAAGCACAGTTCTTTTGTTCTGAGCAAGCTCACTGTTCGGACCCCATAGGAAACACAGTAGAGTAGAAGAGTGCTCTTTTCTCAAAAGCAGAGTGTGTTTCTTGTAAGGCGAGCTACCGTTTGTTTCCCAGTCCTAAATGGAATTGAATCACATGCAGTTTCTGATCCTAGGAGCAAGAGTTGTTTTCTGGTAAGAAGAGTCACTATTGCACTCCCATTGACATACACAGGGCACATAGCACTGGCGTCTTTTCCCAGCATGTACAGTGTATTGGACTGAAGAGGATCTATTGTTCTTGTCAGTTTCCTAAGCAGAGTTGAACTAGTTATGGCCCGTGTGTGTAGGAAGCACAGTTCTTTTGTTCTGAGCAATCTCACTGTTTTGGCCCTATAGGAAACACAATAGAATAGAAGAGTGCTCTTTTCTCAAAAGCAGAGTGTGTTTCTTGTAAGGCGAGCTTGCGTTTGTTTCCCAGTCCTAAATGGAGTTAAATCACATTCAGTTTCTGGTCCTAGGAGCAAGAGTTGTTTTCTGGTAAGAAGAGTCACTATTGCGCTCCCTTTGACATACACAGGGCAAATAGCACTGGCGTCTTTTCCCAGCATGTACAGTGTATTGGACTGAAGAGGATCTATTGTTCTTGTCAGTTTCCTAAGCAGAGTTGAACTAGATATAGCCCGTGTGTGTAGGAAGCACAGTTCTTTTGTTCTGAGCAAGCTCACTGTTTTGGCCCTATAGGAAACACAATAGAGTAGAAGAGTGCTCTTTTCTCAAAAGCAGAGTGTGTTTCTTGTAAGGCGAGCTAGCGTTTGTTTCCCAGTCCTAAATGTAGTTGAATCACATGCATTTTCTGGTCCTACAAGCAAGATTTGTTTTCTAGTAATAAGAGTCACTATTGTGCTCCCATTGCCATACACAGGGCAAATAGGATTCGCGTCTGTTCCCAGGATGAACAGTGTATTGGACTGAAGAGGATCTACTGTTCTTGTCAGTTTCCTAAGCAAAGTTGAACTAGATATGGCCCGTGTGTGTTAGAAGTACACTTCTTTTCTTCTGAGCAACCTCACTCTTCTGGCCCTATAGGATACACAGTAGAGTAGAAGAGTGCTCTTTTCTCAAAAGCAGAATGTGTTTCTTGTAAGGCGAGCTAGCGTTTGCTTCCCAGTCCTAAATGGATTTGAATCACATGCAGTTTCTGGTCCTACAAGCAAGAGTTGTTTTCTGGTAAGAAGAGTCACTATTGGGCTCCCATTGTCATACACTGGGCAAATAGCACTGGAGTCTGTTCCCAGTATGTACACTGTATTGGACTGAAGAGGATCTACTGTTCTTGTCAGTTTCTTAAGCAGAGTTGAACTAGATATGGCCTGTGTGTGTAGGAAGGACAGTTCTATTGTTCTGAGCAAGCTCACTATTCTGGCCCTATAGGAAACACAGTAGAGTAGAAGAGTGCTCTTTTCTCAAAAGCAGAGTGTGTTTCTTGTAAGGTGAGCTAGCGTTTGTTTCCCAGTCCTCAATGGAGTTGAATCACATGCAGTTTTTGGTCCTACGAGTAAGGGATGTTTTCTGGTAAGGAAAGTCACTATTGCGCTCCCTTTGCCATACACAGTTCAAATAGCACTCGCGTCTTTTCCCAGCAAGTACAGTGTATTGGACTGAAGAGGAGCTACTGTTCTTCTCAGTTTCCTAAGCAGAGTTGAACTAGATATGGCCTGTGTGTGTAGGAAGCACAGTTCTTTTGCTCTGAGCAAGCTCACTGTTCTGGCACTATAGGAAACACAGTAGAGTAGAAGAGTGGTCTTTTCTCAAAAGCAGAGTGTGTTTCTTCTAAGGCGAGCTAGCGTTTGTTTCCAAGTCCCAAAAGGAGTTGAATCACATGCAGTTTCTGGTCCTACAAGCAAGAGTTGTTTTCGGGTAAGAAGAGTCATTATTGCGCTCCCTTTGCCATACACAGTGCAAATAGCACTCGTTTCTGTTCCCAGCAAGTACAGTTTATTGGACTGAGGAGGAGCTACTGTTCTTTTCAGTTCCCTAAGCAGAGTTGAACTAGATATGGCCCATGTGTGTGTAGGAAGCAAAGTTCTTTTGTTCTGAGCAAGCTCACTGTTCTGGCCCTATAGGAAACACAATAGAGTAGAAGAGTGCTCTTTTCTCAAAAGCAGAGTGTGTTTTTTCTAAGGTCAGCTAGCGTTTGTTTACAAGTCCTAAATGGAGTTGAATCACATGCAGTTTTTGGTCATATGAGCAAGAGTTGTTTTCTGGTAAGGATAGTCACTA